>NW_028086146.1:586966-787456 GCF_014824575.4 Sturnira hondurensis | reverse complement strand
TTCCCTCTCCCCTCTGGACCCTGTCAGCCTGTTCTGTATTTCAGTGTCATTGGTCATATTTTGCTTGCTTGTTTGTTTTGTTTAGATCCCTGTTAACGGTGATATCAAATGGTATTTGTCTTTCACCGCCTGGCTTATTTCACTCAGCATAATGCTTTCCAGTTCCATCCATGATGCTGCAAAGGGTAGGAGTTCCTTCTTCCTTTCTGCAGCATAGAATTCCATTGTGTAAATGTACCATAGTTTTTTGATCCAGTCATTGACCGATGGGCATCTAGGTTGCTTCCAACTCTTGGCTATTGCGAATTGTGCTGCTATGAACATCGGGGTGCATAGGTTCTTTTGGATTGGTGTTTCAGGGTTCTTAGGATATACTCCTAATAGTGGAATTGCTGGGTCAAAAGGCACGTTCATTTTTAATTTTCTTAGAAAATTCCATACTATTTTCCATAGTGGTTGTACCAGTCTGCAATCCTGGAGGTGGGAGTTCTTGGGAAGGAGAGTTTCAAAGAAAAACGGTCAAGACAAAAGATAAACAAAAGAGAACAGGCCGGATGTGATCACAAGGTAGGGAACAGAAAAAGTGATTCGTATTTTAGGGTGAGGGATGTAATGTGTGTGAACTTTAGTTATGGTGGGGTTCTTAAAGGGGGTTCTTCATTTTTTTTTAACACTTGGGACCCATTTGATAGGCTGGTGAAATGTATGGGCCCTGTGCTAGATCATGCTGTAGAAAAATGGCCTCAGCCACCTTATGGGTCCCATCTTTTTCCAGAAACTCGGCACTTCCCCAACAAGAGGCTGTGTCTCTATACTCTCCCCATGAACCTGGAGGGGGGTGGCCTTTGTGATCACCTCAACTAGCAGTCCGGCGGAAGTGACGTATGTGACTTCTGAAGATAAGTAATAAAAGTCAGTCTAGCTTCTGTCTGGCCTTCTCTCCCTTGGGATCCTGAGTTGCCGTGTAAGAAGGCAGGCTACCTTCAAGCTGCCACGTTAGAGACCCCGCATGGAAAGGCCTCCCAGAGAGATGCAGGATGAGCCCCGCCAGGTCCAGGCCCCCACTAGACACGCTAATGGATGATTTTGGGCCCACCTCTCCTCTGATTCTAATTCCAGGGGAAACCCTGAGCAGGAATTGCCTATCGCAGCCCAGTCAGTCCCAGAACCAAGAGAGATAATAATACAATGACTGTTGGTTAGCCTTCCCTTGCACCATAAATGATTGACTGTTGTATCCTCATCACCTCCATTTTACCTGACAAGTGAGAATGTCTCAGTATATATTATTGAACTAGTGGGTCCAAAGGGCTTCAAATTTCTACTGTTCTTTCTCTCTCTTTCCTCTTCATCACCAGAGTGGTGTCTTGGCCTGGCTGTGGTGCTTTTGCCCCAGGTCTCTGAAATTCACAGGGTGCCATTTAAAAAAAAAGTGATTGTGCAATTAATTCAGCAGCACATGCTCATAGTATCACTAAGCTTAATGCCTGGTTAGGAAGAATAATTAGTTACAATGGGAAGCTACCAGATGGTAAGTATCATCAATAACATCCGTATGTGAGCCAAGACATGAATTACCAAGTTAATTTGAGGGCATGTTTTATGCTTGCCCTGGCACCAAAATTGCTAGTTGCAGCTCTGCCTGGAAGTTCCACTCCACATAATAATTTCTAATGGTAGAGCTATGAACTCTGTTCAGATAAGAAGAAATTCACAGGGTGCCATTTAAAAAAAAGGTGATTGTGATAAAAAAAGTGATTGTTTCTGATATATTCAGAAAATATATTCACACTAGTAAGTTATAGGAAGGATAGATTGGAACACTAAGATTTGAGGTTCAAGGGGACTAAATGCTAATGGAAAATATATAACAAAAATTAAAAAAAGATTTGAGGTTCAGCCAAAAAGAGGTCACGGCACAACTTACCAGTGGTAACTTACAGAAATCAAGGAAATACGCAAGGTAGGAAAATATGTCCACCAGTAGGTATGGTCACCTCTAAACCTTCACTTGTAGGGTTTGCCGTCATATAGATCAGCTGCTGGGAGAGCAAATGGGAACTACTCTGGACAGACAGTGCTGAGATGCCCGGATCTCCCCAAAGTTGTGGGTGTTGTACCATGTCTGCAGCACCGGACATCAGCCTGAAGTTTTAACCATAAAGGTGTTAGCACATCAAGTTCTGTACTGTAGAAAATCAAGTTAAAAGACGGCTTCCTGTTTGTGTAGTCTGCAACATTCAGGGACCCAGACTTTTCTCCACTGTTATCACACTGAATATTTCTTTCCATGCAAAGTCTTTGGTCAGACTCAGAGTTGCTTATGAAGCTCAGGGATCGGTCATCAACCATCCTACTTCCTTTTATTTCTTTGCTCCTATGCTTCTTTCAAGCACAGGAGTATTTAATGTGTGGCCTAACACAACTCTTCTTCTTCTGGTGTGGCCCAGAGACACCAAAAGGTTGGACACCCCTGTAACAAATTGTGGGCCATGAACCACATAGGTTTCTATTTCATTTGCAGCAAAAAAAAAAAAAGAAAGAAAGAAAAAGAAAAAGAAAGAAAGAAAAAAGAAAAAGTAACCGATGGGAAGCCAATCTTGTATTCAGAGGATCAAGGCAAGTCCCAAGATCCATTAACCCTTCATGGGAAGCCAATCTTGTATTCAGAGGATCAAGGCAAGTCCCAAGATCCATTAACCCTTCATTTTGATAACTTATACATAGAAATTAGGTGTCACTTTGTCTTTAAGTGTAAGGGATAGGAGAAGAAGAAACTTGTTAGCCAAAGAAATCTTGAATGGGAAGGAACTTGAGTGGGAAGTGTAAACTAATAAGATGTGATTGCATGTCTGTAGACCATCTGTGTGTTTCTAGGGAAATTATGGCTGAGAAATTGGCCCAATGAAAGGAAGACAATATCACACCGAGGTACCTCTCTTGAAATCAGATCGCTTGTAAATCAGGGGTTGGATGTGTGAACCTTGGTGGGAGAGGAAATGCCTCCCCATCTCGTCCCTTACATGATCAATTATATTTGTTTCCCATGACTGCAATAACAAATCACCATGTTAAAAGAAAGCCAAGCTTTTTTGTAACTGTATATAGTGATGGGTATTAACTAGACTTATTGTGGTAACCATTTCATAATATATACAAATATGAAATAATCATGTCACACATGTAAAACTCATAATGTTATATGTCAATTATATCTAAATTAGAAAAACACGAATCTACTATCTCATCATTCTGGATGTCAAAAGTCTAAAATATATTTTTTCTGGAGGCTCTAAGAGAATTTCCTTTATTTTTTCAGCTTCTAGAGGTTTTCCACATTCCTTGGTTTGTGAACCCTTCCCCCATCTTCAAAGCCACCTGCTTAGCATCTTCAAGTCTCTTTATGACCTGCTTTTGCTTCTCTCTTGAAGACTCTTGTGGTTACATTGGGCTACGGGAATAATTCAGGATAATTTCCTAATCTCACATGCAGGGATTAGAACATGAGAACACAAGCATCCTTGGGGGTCCATTACTCACCCTAGCACATGGAGGACCTGAAGGTTACTTCCTGTTCCCAGTGTTGGGTAGAACTAGCCGGCATACCAACCGCTTCAGTGGTGGTCACCGCCTGAATTTCCCCTTTCATTTTCCTACCTCACACAGAGCTAGGGGAGCATTCGTTATAACTCCCAGGACCTATTTTACGGGCTATATTCAGCACCAAGTCTCATGTTTAAATCTAAGAAAACAACAACAAAGAGGTGTCGGTCAATGTTGAGTCATAAAATGTTAGGGTGAAGGAGTCTGTGAGATCATGTGATCCAATTCTTTTGATGTTATATGTGAGGAAAATAAAGTGAAGAGAGATCATATTGACCTGACAAGATCACCAACTAGTTAGTGACACGATAAACTAGCACCTGTTTCCTAATTCTTTTATTACATTGCAAATTAAGTTTGGGAAGCTCTATGGAATTAGTTATGGATTACCTGATCTTGTTATATTTTCCCCATGATGTTGAATAAATAAGGTGATATTTTACTTTTATATTTATTTACCATTTATTTGTATTTTAATTTTATTTTGGGGGGAGGGGGAAGAGAGGAAGAAAGAGAGGGAGAGAAACATTGATGTGCAAGAGAAACATCTGTGGGTTGCCTCTCACACGCCCCCACCAGGGACCTGGCCCGAAACCCAGGCACGTGCCCTGATTAAGAATCAAATGGGAGACCTTCCAGTTTGCAGGTTGATGCCCAGCCCACTGGGCCATACTAGTCAGGGCAATAAGGTTCTATTTTAAAGCAAGAAAATAAAAGCTTCACGGAAACTCTCCATGAAGTTCACTGATTTTGGGCAACCACTGCTCACCAATGTGCCAGACACATAAAGTGACAAAATAATACCAAATGGATTTAAATCTGAGGATTTTTCTTGGTGCGTTCAGAAAAATGGTCTAAGAAATATAGTTGAAAAGAGTGTGGAGGAAAATGTCTACTTTCCTTGGGCTTTTTTTAAAAAAAGTTTGTTTTTCTTTGAAATTTATAGAAAAGTACTTCATGAGGGCCCACTGTGTGTGAGAATCCTCGGTACTGAGAAAAAGACAACCAAAAAAGGTTTTATTGAGATTTATTATTTACAATTTGAATTTCTCAAATTCCTGAAACTGTAGAGAGAAACAACTTCAAATTTTAAAATGAGATAATCTTGAAGTAACATAAGTAGGGCATTTAATGAGAATAATGAGTATGTGGCATGTTAAAAAATGTGAAGTACAGTTCAATTTTTAAAAATTTCTTGTGGATGGGAACCCAGCCCTCTGCTGAAATTGGAACGTTTAATATGTCAAAATTAGACAAGCCATCACACCTATGGGTTATTAAGGTATGGAAATCCAGAACTTGGACAGATCCTAATGCAGATGGAAGAAATGAGTGTCAACCTTTGTACCTGCTTTGAGCCCTTTGCCATTTGGGGTCAGTTCTCTCAGGTCTAGTCTACTGATATATGGCTTATTTTTCCAGTGGTACAATATTCTTTAAATCAATTTCTTCCATATCATAAATTACCCTGAAAGAGCATGACAGTTTCCTTTGGAAACCAAATGAACACTTTCTGGTCATTTGGTATCTTGTGATATATCTTTCATTCATAACCATATTAAGGATTAGGGAAATATTTAGGAAGGTTGGTAACCTGGAGATAGTGTACATAATCTGACTCAGGAAATCACTCACATTTTTATCTCTTTGTAGCCCTGAAATTATTGGAAGGAGAATTAAGCAGAAAGAGGACCAGAGAGAGATGGTGTTGAAAAGGATGTTCCTGAGATGAGTTGGAATTGGTAGGGTTGAACTTGAAAACCCAAACTGGTCTCAGATCCGAACTCCTTACAACTGGCTTGTGAAAAAAAAAAAAAGGTCTGAGGCTTTTGCAGAGGGCTGGTGGATGGACGGCAGCCGCCACCTTTTGATGACCAGGTCAGGCTTTGAGATGGACTGATTAGTCAAGCAATTGGAATAAGAGCCACGGGCTTAGAGATTGCACAAAGGCCGGTAACAGCAGTGGACTGACTGCGCCTTGGCATGTGTCACCACTCTCCTGAAGCACTCCTTGCCGCTCTCTGTGCAGCCTTTAACGGAAAACCAGTGGATTCCGCCTGAGGGAAACAAAGAGGCAGAGGCTGAGAAATCCCTTGGGAGGCGCAGTCTGCCTGGCCTCAGACCACAGGTTCAAAACACTGCAAAGCAAAAGTCTAGGTTTATCAAGATACAATCATCTTGCCTTTAAGAACTCCCACCTGAAAGGATTCTAGTTGGGTACATTGCAATACAGAAACTTTGAAATTGTAAATCAAAATAGCTTTCCAACTCAGATAATAAAAGATATGCTATTGCCATTGACTATGTGAAATTTTCGAATTGTTAGCTATTTGGAAGCTTCCTAATGTCATCCCCTAGTTTAACGCAGGTGATGAATTATTCAAAGGGCTGAGATCCTTAAAAGGATCATTTAGATGTGTTTCTCAGAAATGAGGTGTGTCCTTGGCCTCACTTAATTTTGTCCCTGATTATAGAAGTAATGCATGTTCACTGTAGAAAATGTGAAAAATACACCAAAATGCAAAGTGGGTGACAGTAGTCTCCTGTAACCCCAGCATCCAAGCTTCAGCTGGGAGAACCCAGAACAATTCCCCCAAAGCAGCAAAATACACTTAGGCAAACAGCAGTTCTCAGCTATGAGTACTTTTGCTCCCCCAGCCCCAGGACAGCAGATACTGCCCAGAGACATTTTTGTTGTTTCAACATGGGAGCTATTACTGGCATGTAGTGGGCTGAGGCCAGTGATGGGCTAAAGAAACATCCTCTAATACACAAGACAGCCCAAATAACAAAGACTCATCCTGCCAGTATTAACAATATCCGAGGTGAGAAACCCTGTTGATAAAACTAGCAAAAGGGTAGATCCCAGTCCTACTTGTTTTACATCATTGTGACACAGTGACATTTCCAGGTTAGGGAAGTGCTCTTCCCACAATTCTGTGGTCATTCTAGGTCTCTGACCCACCAAGAACTACTGTCAATATTGTGCCCTACAAGCTTCTGTGCTCTCTCTTGTGCACAGAGACCTTTAGTACTTGTTCTGTCTGTCCACACTCAGGAGGAGAAGGGACAGGTGCTCCAAGGGGGCTTGGTGCCTTTCTGCTTCAAAGGAAGGGACCTGACTGGCGAAGGTGCAAGTCATAAGGAACTCGGGGCTTAGAGAGGGTAACTAGGTTAGACAAGTTGAACAAAACTCAAATAACTATAACCCCCCAATCCCAGCAGATATGAGCCCCAAATTCTATTCCTTTTTCCCAACTAACTTAAATCTCCTCTGATTTTTATTCTCCTCTTTAAATTCTGTACAGAAATTTAGAGGTTTGCTTTGTGGAGATTTTTATTCGTTTATTTTATTTTATTTATTTACTTTTTAGAGAGAGAGAGGAAGGGAGGGAGAAAGGGAGAGAAAGATCAATGTGTGGTTGCCTCTCATGTGGCCTCCACTGGGGGACTTGGCCTGCCACCCAGGCATGTGCCCTGACTGGGAATCGAACTGGCAATCCTTTGGTTTGCAGGCCGTGCTCAATCCACTGAGCTACACCAGCCAGGGCAACTTTTTAAAAAGATTTTATTTATTTATCTTTAGAGGGGAAGGGAAGGAGAGGAGGAGAGAAATATCAATGTATGGTTGCCTCTCGTGAATCCCCTGCTGGGAACTGGCCTGCAACAACCCAGGCATATGCCCTGACTGGGAATCGAACCACGATCGTTTGGTTTCAGGCCCGCACTCAATCCAGTGAGCTACACCAGCCAGGGCAGGGCAATTCTTAAGTGTATACTATACATACCTGTTTTGCAACTTTTTTTCTTCTCAACAATGTTTTAGAGTTTTCCCATGTTAACAAGGAGATCCAGTTCATTCTAAGTTCTGCCTAGCATTTCATAATGGGAATGTATCATAATTTTAAAAAAACATCTACAGACAAATATTAAAGTCATTTCCATTACTTTATCATTAAATATGAAGTTGCTCATGTTGATAACTTTGATACATGCTTCATTGTGTTGCATGTAGCTATTTCTCTGCAGTAGATACTAAGACATGGAATTGCTCTGTAGAAGGCTGTGCTCATTTAAAATTTTAATGAGCCCTGGCTGGTGTGGCTCAGTGGATTGAGCGCCAGCTTGTGAACCGAAAGATTGCTGGTCCAATCCCCAGTCAGGTCATATGCCTGGGTTACAGCCCAGGTCCCAGGTTGGGGGCATGCGAGAGGCAACCGATCAATGTATCTCTTGCACATTGATATTTCTCTTCCTCCCTACACCTCTCTCTAAAAGTAAATAAATAAAACCCTTAAAAATAAAGGGAAATTCTAATGAGATTGTCTAAAATGCTAAACCCATCTGAACTGTCACTGGAAATGTATGAAAGTTCCCATTTCCTCACACTCTCACTGCACCTCAACATTATAAAACCTTCATAATTTTTACCAATCTGATGAGTTAAAAATACACCATGTCTACAATTTGCATTTCTTTGATATTTATTGATGGGTTGAGCAGCTTTTTATGTTTTTAGGTGAGGTCATTTATATTTCCTCCTTTGAAAATTGCCTTACAATTCCTTTAACAAGTTTAATTTTTTTCAGATTGTCGGTCTACTTAAAAATTGTTTTTTGGAAGTTCTTTATTCCAGATAGATAGTGATATTTTTTTCTGTTACTTATATTTCAAATATTTTCATCCAGTTTATTCCTTATCTTTTGGATTTGCTATTCAGTTTAAAATTTAAAAAATACTGATATATTTAAATTTATCTATCATTTTGTTTACACTTCTTGCCTTTTGGACGTTAGGAGGCTTCCTCTTTTTCAAGCTTAAAATATGTTCTCCAATATTTTCTTCATTTGGATTTTTACATTTAGCTTTTTAATTTATGCAGACCAGGCTGGCTTTGGGGGCATGCAGCCTGTGCAGTTGCAAAGAGCTGTGCTTAGAAGGGCCGATGAATTATGCATTTATTTTTTGTGGGGATGTGAGTGATGTGGCTGAAGTAGTATATAGATTCACAGGGAACATGTGCTCAGAAGTCAAAGTACTTGCACTTGAATCTTGGCTCTGACATTCGTTAGTTTCTATTCCTCAAATTTCTCATGTTTAAAGTATGGGAATAGTTACAAGATCCAGCTCACATCATTGTTTTGTTTTGTTGGTGTAAAATTATTCAGGTAAAGCTCTTCATATAGGATGTGGAATGTAGTGAATACTCCATGAATATGCTCATTTTACATATGTTTCTTTTCTCTTATTTTTAGAGATTTTATTTATTTACTGCTAGAGAGAGGGGAAGGGGAGGAAAAAGAGAGGGAGAGAAACACGGGTGTGTGAGAGAAACATTGGTTGTTTGCCTCTCGCACCCAACTGCAGACCTGGCCCACAATCCAGGCATGTGCCCTGACAGGGAATTGAACCGCTGACCTCTCGGATCACGGGCCAGTCCTCAGTCCACTGAGCCACACCAGCCAGGGCACTAAGCTTTTTTTTTTAAGTGTCAATACTTACCTCTAGTGTAGACCTCTTTTATACAGTACTGACCAGGTTTTGTTCTGCAAGTTCCAAAGTCTAAAAGACACCCATGGAAGGGGAGTGAAAGGTTGCATGATCTGCAAGTCACACCTTCAATATCTCCAAGCACTGGAGAGAAAATAAATGGGGAAAATAGAGATGAAGACCAGAGAGAGAATAAAAGGGAAAAAGAGAAAGAGAGAGATCCAAAAATAAAGCAGTGATTTTCAACTTTCAAAAGTAAGCAATATTTAAAAAATTTGATTTCACATATGCTACATTCATGAATTGGAAGTAGTCTGAACTGGCACTAATGAGAAATGAGGCCAGGTGGTCTAAATAATTTGCTTAAAATGTATTCAGTTCCTTTGTGCCTAATTAAATCAAATCAAAGTTATTTAGCCAGAAAATTTGATTTCAGCTATATAGTCACTATTAGGCCCTCTTTTTTAACATCTAATGCAGCACATCACACATAGAGAATTCTCTGTGAATATTTATTGCTTGATTCATGTTTATGTATTGATAATCTTCAATACTTAAATTCAGTGGTTCAAAAATGTTATTTTTTATGTACAAATAGCCTAGAAACTTTTGAACTTGATCAACATGGATAAGAATGGAAGACATTATCTAGTTCTGTTTCCCAATTTGTGCATTAGGTTTACCTATGCAGTTAAAGTAAACACAGATTCCCAGAGGGTGCCCCCACCCTAAGTTAGAACTTACAGAAAGTGGGACTCCAGAATCTGTGTATTAGAAATGCAGAAAACATGCAATTTATTTATTTACTACTATTATTATTTTTATCCTTCCTTGAGGACATGCCTGTTGATTTTAGAAAGAGGGGAAAGGAGGGAAAGAAGAAGGGAGAGATACATCGACGTGAGAGAGAAATATCGACTGGTTGCTTCTTGCAGGCTCCCCTGACTGAGGACCAACCCTTCAACTCGGGCATGTGCCCGAACCAGGAATTGAATCTGTGACCATTCTATTTACCAGATAACACTATCACCAACTGGGCCATACTGGTCAGGGCAGAAAGGATGTTATTTAGATACAGATATCAGGACTGATGTTTGAGAGCCTCTGGTTCTATCCAATTCAGAAATGTCCATTATGATAAGTGCTGCACGGAGCCTTGGCTAGTGATGGAGAGTTCATCACTATTAAAAGGAGCTTAGATTATTAAAAGATTCTTCTGAGATTCAGCTAAAATGTGTCTTAATGTTCATAGTTCCTCCCTTTTAATATATGAGGGCCATTGCCTAGTCACTTCTGCTCGGTGATAACCCCAAAGAAGAGTTTATTAGACATTTCATACAATGTGTTTTCTATCTCCCTCCGTCACATTGGAGGTAAGAAGAGATTGCTTTCAGTAAAAAAAAATAGTCTGGCTGATGAAACTAATTAACGTCTCCTGAGTATTCTCCCCAGTTTCAGCCTCAACTGAAGACACTTTGGAAATTGCACATTGGTATTCTCTCTAAACATGACAGACTTTTAATCCATAATCAAGTATCAATCAGCAAATATCTTTAAGAACTAAACTTGTGCTGATTGATAATGCATTTACATGCATTAGTCCAATTATTCACTAATGAATCTTTCCAGGAGGCATTATACTTGTGCCCACATTTCGCAGAAAGGGAAACTTGGGCCTCAAGATTTCAAGCGGCTCGCTCAGAGATAGAGTTTCAAAAGCTGGCATCTGTTGGCCTCCCAAACCCCTGTTCTCAGTAACCACAGCAGGTCACTGGAGCTACCAGACCTTCTGAGGTCCCTGTCTGCTTTTTCTCCTTCTCAGATGGTTCTCCCTTCTTCTGACTCCACACCCAATATCCATACCCTTCTCCTGGCTCTCACATTTTTATACTATTTCTAAAGAAGATGCCTTAACTTTTAGGCCTCTTGCTGATTATAATTTTTCCCCAATACTTCTATGTTCTCAGATCCCATTTACTTCCTTTTAGCCTCTTATTGCCTTAAAATACATTGTTGTTTTTAACGCATGATATA
Organism: Sturnira hondurensis; assembly: GCF_014824575.4. Classification (NCBI taxonomy): domain Eukaryota; kingdom Metazoa; phylum Chordata; class Mammalia; order Chiroptera; family Phyllostomidae; genus Sturnira; species Sturnira hondurensis. Next base: position 776,329 of record NW_028086146.1, on the reverse strand, counting down.
TTTTTGAGTTGACAGTTAAATTTAAAGCTTCAAATTAGTTTCTTTAGGGGATTAATTCTGAGGTATGCTATGCATATTATTATGTATGTCCTTACTCAGGCCTCTTTGTAAGCACCTTAATTACCTTGTTTGAGACACAGGCCACTTATGTTGTAATTTGCCTGTTTCCTAGATAATTTTCCCTCCTTTTGATTTATACTTTTCTTAATGACTTACCACCTAAGAGGCAGCATAAGACAAAAGCACTGCTGAAGACAATTCTTCTCATTCTTATGTTTCTAGGCAAAAAAGATGGAAGGAAAGATACGTCCCTCTGTTAAATCTTTCCTGGGAAAGTAAAAAAGATACACGTTTATGTTAGCTATTATGAAAAAGAGAAATGACTTGCCAAGTTTTATTTACTTCATTAATAAAATATAGAAATTTTATTCGGTGAGGGAGGAAAAATAAGGTACCTGTCTTTATCAAAACTTAATCATAAAACTTCTCATTCCAATGACAATTTAAGTTTAGGTGCCTTCTCATTATCAAATACCGTTGTCTCCCTTCTTTCCTTGAATAGTAATTGTTTGATGCAAAAATATGAAGTGAGACAGATATTTCGAGATTGATATACTTTAAAATTCCTTTTAATTATTTGCCAAAAGGCAAGTATTTGCTTATGCTTCTTTATAAACTAATGCTTTCATTGCAAATGATTACATTTATAAGGAAAAGTATTCTATGATAGTTAACAGTAGTTAATACTTATTAAAACGAAGAGAAAGACATTTTCAGATTGGTTAAAATGTAACATTTCGGTTATTCATGACGTACCTGTCTTTATCATGAGGTATTGTGGGAATTTTCTAGGTCCGAAGTTGTTTAAAGGAGAGCAACAAGTAAAATTCCTGATGTGATGAAGTTTGTTATAACTGAAACCAACAAGGCAAGTCTCTGATTGACCAGATTCTAAACGGTTTAAACAGTAAAACTTTCCCAAGTAAACAGGCAATTTTTTCATTGGAACACTGATCTACATGGAACTTGAGTGCCTTACTCATGAAATTAATATCATAGGCTAAGCCAATCAACAGTTAGACTGATTAACTGTAAATGAGGCTAAAGATTTCTATATTCACTATGCTACGGATTGATTAGTTCATATGTACATAGCCATGTGGGCATACTTTCTGTTCCTTGTATAAAGTACTCAGTCTTGATTATTAAAAATATATCTTTTTAAAATTAATTTATTTATTTTTAATTGTTTAAGTATAGTTTTCTGCCTTTTCCCCTCACCCCAGCCCTACTCCCCAGCCCTACTCCCCAGCCCTCTCCACCTCCCTCCCATTTCTACACCCCCTGCTTATTGTCCATGTGTCCTTTATAATTGTTCCTGCAAACCCTTCCCCTTTTCCCCTGAAATTCCCTCCCCTCTCCCCTCTGGTCACTGTCAGCCTGTTATCAATTTTGGTGTCTTTGATTATATTTTGTTTGTTTGTTTTGTTGATTAGGTTCCTGTTAAAAGTGAGATCATATGGTATGTGTTTCACCACCTGGCTTATTTTGCTTAGCATAATGCTTTCCAGTTCCATCCATGCTGTTACAAAGGGTAGTAGCTTCTTCTTTCATTAAAAATACATCTTTACAGCAGAACTTGGTACATTCAGAAAGCAATTTGATTTTTTAAAAGATTTTATTTACTTATTTTTTTAGAGAGAGGGGAAGGGAGGGAGAAAGAGAGGGAGAGAAACATCATTGTGTGGTTGCCTCCCATAAGCCCCACAATGGGAACCTGGCCTGCAACCCAGGCACGTGCCCTGATTGGGAACTGAACCAGAGACCCTTTGGTTCTCACGCTAGCACTCAGTCCACTGAGCCACACCAGCCAGGGTGCAATTTTATTTTCAAACATAGTGTTTATTTCTAAATTAATATATAGTTCCAAGTTACTGCATTTTTCTTGAAGTGAATTAAAATACTAAGAATATTAACATCTTTGAGTATGTTCCCCACAAAATCCAATGTCTTTCCAAATGTAACCACCTTGTCAATATGTTGGGTATTCTTTTTATTCTGTGCAATTTTTAAAATCCTCATCCAAAAATGTTTTTTCAATACTTTTGCAGGGGGAGAAAGAGAAAAAGCGAGACACACACACACACACACACACACATTAATACAAGAGAGCTACCTTGATTAGTTGCCTCTCTTACATACCCTATTGGGAATTGAACTTACAACATGGGCATGTGCCCTGACCTGGAATCTGTGGCCTTTTGTTCTATGAGATGATGCTCCCACCAAGTGAGCCACACTGGCCAGGGCTATTCTGTGCATTTTTATAATACATTTGTAACTTGGAAATATGCATAATATTGCTTTGTGTTTTATTTTTCTAAAAATACTATTATACTCTCATATTATATCCCTCCCTTGTTTAAAAATATGTTGAAAACCTATGTCAGTCTTTCACAGTAATTCGTTATTTTTCATTGCTATATAATGTTTTGGGTATAGACTATATCATTGTGGTTTTGATTTGCATTTCTTTGGTGATTGATTCTGTGGAGCACCTTTTCATGTACCTGTTGGCCATGTATGTATGCTTTGGGAAAATATGTATTCAGATCTTCTACCCATTTTTAAATCAGATTTGTATTGTTGTTGTTTTGCTATTGAGTTGCCTGGGTTCTTTTGGATATTAACTCTTTATTAGATATTTCATTTGCAAATATTTTCTCTCATCTGGTAGGCTGCTGATTTTTGTTGATGGTTCCTTTCATCACACAGAAGATTTTGGGTTTGATGTAGTCCCTGCTTATTTTTGCTTCTGTTGCTTGTGCTTTTGGTGTCAGATTAAAAAAAATATTGCCAAGACCTATGTCAAGGACCTTACTACCTGTTTCCTTCTAGCAATTTTATGGTTTCAGGTCCCACCTTTATGTTTTTTGTGTGTGGTGTAAAACTGTGGTCTGATTTCATTCCTTTGCATGTGACTCGAATTTTCCCAACACCGTTTATTGAGAAGACTGTCCTTTTCCCACTGTATGTTTTGGGCTTCTTTGCTGTAAATTAATTGGCCATATATGTGTGGATTTATTTCTTGACCCTCTATTCTCTTTCATTGATCTATATGCTGTTTTTATGCCAATACCATGCTGTTTTTAAATGACATTTAAATAACATTCTGGAAAAGGCAAAACTGTAATGGTTGCCAGGGGTTGAAAGGAATGGGACAGACTGACTACAGAAAGACAGCATGAGGACATTTTCAAGGATGATCAAACTGTCCTGTATCTTGTTTGTGGTAGTGGTTATAAGACTATGCATTTGTGAATTTCAGTGAATATAAATTTTAAAATAAATTTGAAATATTAATAAGAAAAAGTCTATGAATGCTGGCAGGGAGAGATACTGAGAGTTAAAAGAAACAGGAAGGTGAGATTGAAATTTATTATTTATATGGAAGGATCAGGGAAGGCCCTGAGGAAGTAACTTTAAGCTGAACTCTAGAGGATGGTGAAGAGTTGCCCAGAAGAGGGGTGGGGAAAATAGCTTCTAAGAAGTAGAATCAAGGGTGGGAGGTGGGAATGTGTGGGGGGAAATGGAGACAACTGTACTTGAACAACAATAAAGAAATAAATAAAAATGTTAAAAAAAGAGAAATACTTGCTTTTATAAGACAAGGAAGTACTTTGGTTCTCAACAACTGAGAGAAAACTAATGTGATTGCCGCCCAGAGCACCAGTGTAGGAGTGAGGAGAGAGGGGCAAGCCTGAATAGCATTATGGGCCATTTAAGGCTTTTGACTTCTATCCAAGAACAATGGAGTTTTTGCTAGTAATTAGGGATAGCGTGATTAAATTTATATTTTTACTTTGCAAATAGGGCTGCAGGTTGGGAACACTGGAGGTGGGGGAAAGTAGAAGTTGGAATATCTGCATTAAAAAAAACACCTTAAAAACAACCGTCTTGGCCCTGGCTGGTATTGCTCAGTTGGTTGGAGCATCATCCTGTAACTGAACAACTGTTACCAGCTCCATCCCTGGTGGCGCACTTATGGGAGGCAACAAAATTGATTTTTTGTCACACACTGATGTTTCTGTCTTTTTCTTGTAGGAACACAGTCCTTTTAAAGACTGAAATCCATACCCCTCTTCTGGGAAAAACTAGCATTTCTTTTAAATAATTTTTAAAATTATTTTTGATTTTGCTATTACAGTTGTACTGATTTTCCCCCTTGCTCCCTTCACCCAGTGCCCCCTACTCCTTCAAGCAATCTCTCTACCATTGTTCATGTCCATGAGTCATGCATAAGTTTTTTGACTACTCCAGTTCTTATACTGTACTTTACAGCCCCATGGCTATTCTGTAACTACCTATTTGTACTTTTTAATCCCCTCATCTCTTCACCCATTCTTCCCCTCCCCCTTTCCATCTAGCAACCATCTGGTAACTAACTTCTTTTCTCTTGCTGCTTTTAAGAGTCTCTCTTTATCTTTAATCCTACGATGAGACTTGAGGTGGGCTTCTTTGCATCCCTCATAATTGGGACTCTCTGTGCTTCCTGGACTTACATGTCTATTTCATTCACCAAACTATGGAAGTTTTCTTTCATTACTTTTTAAAATAGATTTCCAATTTCTTGCTCTTTTTCTTCTCCTTCTGGTACCCCTATGATGCAAATGTTGAAATGCTTGAAGTTGTCCCAGAGGCTGTTTATTCTATCCTCGTGTTTCTGGATTCTTTTTTCTTCTTGTTTTTCTGTGTGTGTTTTTTTTTTTTTTGCTTCCTTATGTTCCAAATCACTGATTTGATTCTTGGCTTTATCCACTCTACTGTTGTTTCCCTGTAAATTGTTCTTTATTTCAACGAGTGTGTTCTTCATTTCTGACTGGATCTTTTTTTATGCTGCTGAGTCCTCACTAAGTTCCTTGAGCATCCTTATAAACAGTATTTTGAACTCTGCATCTGCTAGATTGCTCATCTCCATTTTGTTTAGCTTTTTTCCTGGAGTTGTGATATGTCCTTTCATTTGGACTATGTTCCTTTGTCTCCTCATTCGGGCAGTCTCCCTGTGTTTGTTTCTATGTATTAGGTAGAGCTGCTTTGACTCCATGTCTTGGTAGAGTGGTCTAATGTAGTAGGTATCCTGGAGGGTCTAGCAGCATGGCCTGCACCATCACCCAAGCTTGGTACTTGAGGTGTGCTCTTTGTGTGGGCTGAGTACACCCTCCTCTTGTAGTTGAGCCTTGGTTGCTGTTGGCAGATCAAAGGGAGAGATTTACCACCCAGGCCAGTCAGCTGCATGGACTGACTGGTCATCAGCCTCCAATGTTCTCGGAGTATCAGCTGTGCAGGGGCAGAGTGGTGGTTCTCTGATAGGGTCTGTAGCTGTCCACTGGGTGCACTGGCACTGGGATTTCCCAGGTGGTGCAGGCCAAGGTCAGCCCCTACCTGTGTTTTGCTTGGGGCACTGTGCCTGAGCTGTAAAGCAGTCTGGAATGGCAGCTACTCATGCTGGGCTTGGAGATTTCCAGGTGAAGCCAAGCATGACTCTAACCTGACTGCTCCTGGGGCTCACTGAAGCCAGCTGGTTTTTGTTTGATGGGATTTAGGTGGGAAGACAAGCCATTCTTGTGGAAAAGCAGGTTGGGTAGGCCCATAAATTGGGTGGGGCAGAGCCTCTGGGGATCTCCAAGGCAGGTCAAACAGTATTAGTCATATTGATGGCACCAGCTTACTGGCTCTGTGGGGGGAGAATTTAGTAAAGGGACAATGGCCTCTCCTCACCCTGGTGCCAGACACTTCAGTTTCTCCCTGTGTACCACTGGTGTCTTTCAAGCTGCTACCCCAGTGCTGGAGCTCAGAGGGAGTGAGTCTGGGTAGGTGAGTCTGTGTGTAGGTTCCCCAGGAGGAACTTTTGGGGCTCCAGAAGTTTCTTCCACAGACTCAATCCTTGTTGGGTTTTGCACCAGAAGTTGTGGGGACTTATCTTCTTGGAACTGGAATCCTGGGCTAGGGTATCTGGTTTGGGTCTGGGACTCCTTGCTCCTGAATTTTTATCCACATGGGTGTTGGACCAGCCTGTTCCACATCTGCACCCCTCCCACCAGTCTGGATGGATATGGTTTCTTTAATTCCGTAGTTGTCAGATTTCCATTCAACTTGATTTTTTAGTTGTCAGACTTCCATTCAACTTGATTTCTGATGTTCCTGAGTGATGGCTCTATATTTTAGTTGTAATTTTGATGTGGTTTTGTGAACAGGTGAGCCAGGTCTGCCTGCGCTGCCATCTTGACCAGAAGTCCTATTTGTACTAAAATTAGCATTTCTAACAAACCCTTATGCCAGTTTCTAATGAATTTTGATGGAATAAAAACTTATACTGGATAACTAGTGATACATGCAGTTGATGATCAGCCGACTGTTAATCAAGAATCTAGTGATCTTCAATGATACTGTCCCTTCTTTTCATACTTAATCCATTCTTTTTTTCTAAAAAATTTTCCTACCAGGGATAAATATTTTAATTGACCTACAAAGAGCATTTTTTCCTTGCATGCAAGATTGTTATAAGATGACATATATTTATTTTTAAAAGATGTTTTAAAGTTTTGTAAAATGAGGTTTGTCTCCAAACATTATTGTATCTTGCTTTGTATAATGTGCATACATGGTTTTGTGTGCATTATAAACTGGATTATTGTTGGGAACCACTCTGCCTGGTTTCAGGAATTATAGCTACCTACCATGGCTAAGGATGAGTGAGTGACCTTTGGAATGTGAGCCACAGGAGACAAAGCTTGTCTCTGGTAGCAAACGCTGCCTCAGCTTACTCCCCTGCCCCAAAAGCATGGTCGATGTCCATGATGGATAAAACTCCTCACACAGAGAGGGGCATCCTAAGCCAGACACAATTACTTGGGAGGCCATCATGGAAGGACTCAAGGGGCTGTGACAAAGAGGGAGCGATGGACCCTCATCTCTCGGCTATTGTGACATAGCCTGAGTCCCCATTTCCATCTGGGGGAAGTGCTTCCTGGCTCTAATCCACTTAAGCCTATACACCTATGATGGGGAAGGTGGTGTAGCCCTGTGCTGGAAAGGGCAGGTTCCCTGGGTGATCAGGCCTAAGAGAATATGTAAAAAGCCCGTGAAACCTGCTTTGTTTAGAATGTTCTCATTTAAATAATAAGGGTCCAAGCAAGAAGTTTGTTCCTCAAAGTTTTATGGCTCTTTAGCTATCTGACCATGACTGAGAATAAGCCCTCATAGTTCTTTGAATGCTATCTATTGTTTGATCCTCACCTGTATTCTTGTGAAAATGAACCCAATAAAAGCCCCTTGAGGAAGAGCCTCTTGGTCCTTCTCCTTTGAGGAATCAGCTACCTTTCCTCCCCAAGCAGATCATGTCTTGGTAGTTTCACTTTCATCCATGGCGGGCTGGGGGACTTTGTGGGCAAAGTTGCCCCCACAGAGGATTTTTTTAAAAAGTACATTCTGTCACCCAAGAGACCACACTCAAATTGTATATCGTTGCTTTCTGGAACAATGGTTAACATATTTCACATTGCCCAGCACGTGACTCAAGACAGCACTGTATGTATGTAGGTATGTGCACATGCACATATCTCCTTGTTGTCATAACAGTCAAATGGACGTGTTTAAACCTCCCTCCACTTTTGCAAAGTTGCCCCCACAGATTATTATGCCCATGGTATGTAATCACTATTTATTTATCCATGTAAATGTGCATCCTTATTTTTCCCTCAAATAATTGGGCAAGAAAGTATGCATTATATATGGCAAAATATGGTAATTGCCTTCCTGATTATCATCAGTAAACCACTAACAAACATAAACTCCATGTGATGCCATTTACAATAGCAATAAAAATAAGAAATTTGCAATAAGTACAAGAAAAATATATGCAAGATCATTGATAGCTCCAAGTGTTCCTTGTCTTGTGCCTTCAGAGCTCTGATTTCTGCCTCCACCTTCACATGGCCTTCTTTGTCTCTTCTTTTTTGTCTTTAATGGCATTTGCCACTAGACTTAAGGCCCTCCTAGATTATCCAGGGTGACAGCATTTTGAGATCCTTAATTACATCAAAGACTCTTTTTCCAAATAAGGTCACATTTACAGGTTCCAGGGGTTACAACATGGACATATCTTTGGGGGCAGAGCGCCATTTAATACACTACCTACAATAAAGAATCAAATAAATAGAGGAATGCAGCATCTTCAGATTAATGCAGACAGATATTTTAATGACATCAGTCTTTACCAAATTGATTCATTGTGTATCAATGTATCTCCAAAGAATTTTTCAGTGGAACCTGATAAATTGGTTCTAAAAGGCACACATAGCCAAGATATTCTTTAAAAAGAACTGGGTGAGGAGATTCGACCAGCTCAATATCAAGATTTATTTGCGCCCTGACTGGTGTGGCTCATTGGGTTGGATGTCAGTCCGCAAAGCGAAAGGTTGCCGTGCCGGTTTGATTTCCAGTCTGGCATGTGCCTGGACTGTGGGTCTGGTCTCTTGTTGGGATGCATGGGAGAAGCAACCGATGGATGCCTCTCTCTCATATTGATGTTTCTCACCCTCTCGTTCTCCATCCTTTCTCCCGTTCTAAATAAATAAATAAATAAAACTGCTTTAAAAAGATTTATTTGAAGAGTATACTAATAAGACCAAGTGGCACTGATTAACAAACTGACCAACAACATATCAATTAACTTACACATATACTGAAACTTGAGGTATATAGATGTGGCATTGCTAATCAATGGGAAAATAATGACTTTTTAGGAAATGTTCCTGAAGCAAAAGGCTATCCACATTGAAAAAACTGGTCAGATCTCTACCTCACATGATATCCAAACATCAGTTCCAGATGTATTAAAGCCCCTCCCATGAAAGCCAAAACTTTAATACTGTTTGAAGAAAATATAGCAAATTATCTTCGGGACAACAGAGTAAGAAATTATTTCTTAAGCAAGAAACAAAAAGTGCTAACAACAAGAATAAAGGTGATAAGTTTCACTACATTAAAATTAAGGGATTTTTTTGTAAATAAATAGATACTATAAAAAGAACAAAAAGATGCATCAAAAACCTAGAGAAGACATTGGAATATGTACAAAAAAGGTTGATATTCAGTATATATTAAGAATTTCTGAAAAAATTGACAAGACCGATTATATATATTCTATTGTATCTCTATATCATTTTACCTATGATATATTTATTAGATTATATTTTAATATAATATTAGGCAAAAAATACATGAGCAGATAGTTTAAAGAGGAAATATGAGTACTCAATAAGCATAACCATGTTCAAGGTCATAATTAACCATGGAAATACGAATAAAAACATAAGATTGGAAAAAATTTAAAAGTTGTAAAAAGTTCTATTCCGTTGGGCCTGAGGAACAACAGAAACACTTGCCGGTGGTAGTGGATATTGGTGAAAGCACTTTGGATAACAATATGGCATCACCTAGTAAATTCCCACCTGCCGTACCCTATAACTCAGTAATTCTCTTCCCAGGAGCAGCCTCTGGGGCCTAGAGTACCTCTAGTCTGTGGACAGCAAACAGGTAAAGGTGGTTCATGGAAGCAAGGCTTGTAATGCCAAGTATCTGGAAACAGCCCATGCATCTCCCAGTAAGAAAATGGACAAATAAAGATGTAGTCACATGAAGGAACTCTGGATAACCATGAAGATGGATGAAACTGTACAGCTGCTCAGTGTGGAGGGCTCTTCAAGGCTTAATAATAAGTGAAGAAAAAAACCACTATAGTTTAGAAGAATACATTCAAGTTTTATAATATTTATATTTTAGTTTTAGAAAGTTTACCAACCCGCAAAACAGAACGTTGTCTGTTTTGTAAATTGGGCAGTGGGCAGGACTGAGAAAAAGCAGAGGTTAAGTGAGGCACTGGGCTCAGGCACTAATTTAAAGGATGTCAAAAAACTCAGTCAAGATAAATCATTTTTAGTACCATATTAAACAAATCAAATTGGCATATCACTGCACGTAGGCCAGCCACCCATTTTTCTAAACAAAATCATATTGGAACAAGGTGCTGAGATTTGGATTAGGAAGTATTGTAGAAGTATGGGGCAGATCCCATCCTTACCTAAAATTGTCAGATTTTGTTAGTTTTGATTCTTACATTTTTTACCCCAAATGAATGCCTCATTTGCCCTCCTCTAGTTCTCACACTGGATGAGGTGATTTGACCATTGTGCTCCATAACTTGCAAAAGTTACATGTATTCTTTTGAATGTATCTGATATTTCAAAACTTAAAAATTAAATAAAAAATAAAACACATGGAAAAGAAAAGAGGGCTAGGGGAGAAATTCTGGGAGTCCTCCAATTTTCATTAATCTGGAAGAGATATTGCAAGTGAAAGAAAGACCAAGGAGGAGAAGTCAGCCAGGAAAAAAAAAGAGACTGGCATTTTCCAAGAGTGGGAATATTTCCAAGTCCTTTTGGTCGAGTTGATTGCTAATATAAATAGCTAGACAATCACCTGTTAAATATGCACCCTTTCAATCACATAGACCTTGGTTTCAGAAATCTTATCTAATAATACCCTACCTGTGAGAAGAAAATACATTGTGCATTCATGCACAGGAAACATAAATTATAGTGCAAAATTATGAAAAGCTATATTTTTGAGCAATCAGAAGTTTAGATACTGTCTTAAGCATTTTGAGTTGTTGACAAGGCATGCTGAATTCATCTGAGAGACCACCGTGCCTTTACCTGTCTTTGCTGACTGGTGTATTCCTTTTATGCTTTGAGCCTCCGTTCATGTTGTCTACCCTCAGAGACCTTCCTTGTGGTCAGTGTTTCTTGTTTTACACCTGTCATAATTGGCCCCCAGAACAGTGTGGACAAAAAAGCTCTGGTGCAAGTTTTGGACAGGAGAAAGTGTGAAACTGGAAGTGAGGAAAATAAATATAGGATCTCAGATGATTTAAGACAACGGGGCTGGCCCTGGCTGGTGTGGCTGAGTTGGGTGGGGTGTTGTTCCATACACTCAAAGGTTGGGGTCTAGATTCCCAATCAGGGAACATACCAAGGTTGCATCGCTCTCTCACATCAACGTTTCTCCCTCTCTCTTGCTCTCTCACTTTTCCTTCAACATTTATTGAACACCAGCTTTATGCCAAATGCTGACTTAGGGAAGGAGGCTGCCAAGATTAAGACATGACCTGATATGACAGTTTAGGAGTCTGTCATATTTTGTTGAATCTAATATGTGCATTATTTTTTCACATTATATCATTTCTGAGGTCCGATTATATCTTACAAGCATATCATGGTTTGATAGCATCTTTGTTTATTATGTCTTTCAGTTGAAAGTGACTTAGATTTAATAAAAGACCTTCCAAGCGCTGTGTCTGTGCCAGCTTTGCCTGACAGCCAGATGTTGGCATGGAGCACCCTGTCTAGCCTTCTCTTAGAATCCCAAATAGGGGTTTAGGGAACAGACTCCTTCCTCAACCTTCAGCGTCATGTTAATTCACATTACTCTCTCTCTTTAAATGACAGTTTGGAGAGAGAGCTCTGAAGTCACCATATGGCCATATCATTCCCTTTTCTCTCTCTTATTCTGCATCTTCCAACCTAACTCCTGGCAGAAAAAAATCTGTGGACTTATACTTCTCTTATATCATGTGATCCTTGACCTGATTTAAGATCCATGGTTAAACTTCAATGGTGGATGTTACTATCTTCTCTAGGCTCTTATTCATAGGCATTCTTGACACATTAAGTGGGAACCATAAGAATTAGACAGAAATTATCTAGCATCTGTTTTCTGCCCTGAAGTTGTCTCACAGGGTGAAAGGCTATAAGAAACATGACGTAGTCTCTGGCCATACCACCCTGAATACACCTGATCTTGTCTGATCTCAGAAGCTAAGTAGGGCTGGGCCTGGTTAGTACTTGAATGGGAGAAACATGATTTAGGGTAGGAGTGGGGGTGGGGAGGATTAAAAGAGGATGCCACCTTAATAGTTGTAAAAATATGATCCCTTCCATACTCATTTCTTTTGTCTTATTGTTTTTTGTCTTCCATACTCTTTCTTTTGACTTAGTAAGAACATTGAGAACAGTATTAAATATTCCAAACTTCATTGGAAATACATCTAGGTTTCATGTAACTATGGTCCTGACTGCATTTTTGAGGGGAAAAAAAGTGTTAATCATATCAAGAATATGTCTTAGTTTAGAGTTTTTATGAGAAAATGACATCAATTTATATTATAGGCCTTTGATAGGTACATCAAATCTATCAAAATTATGGGGCTTTTCTCTTTAATATATTGATATGCTACTATACATTTTCTGAATGAATAACCCTTGCATTACTGAAATAAACATTGTTATGGTATATATTTATTTTATTTTAGTATGCATTCAATTTTCTGGTTTTACTTTTTCTGTTCCCATTTCAACATTAAGTAAAATTAATGTACATGGGGTTTGTATCTGTGTGTGTGCTGTTTTGGTTAGGTTTCTTGTCAACCATTATGGTAGTTCTTAAAATAAATTGAGAAACTTTGCATATTATTTTAGGTGCTGTGAAGTTTCAAATTCATGCTCTGCCTCTTATAAGATGTATAACTTTAGGCAAGTAGCTTTACTTGTTTTTAAATTACTTTGTAAAAATTGAGTATTACTCAGGGTTTTGCCACTTTTGAGTAATTTTTATAATTTATATTTATTTTCATATATTTATAATTTATATTTTTCCTTATAAATTTCAAATAGATTACCAGACATATACTAAGGATTTTTAAACAAAGTACATGTCTGTCAAATCTGTGGTACGTTTTACATATAAATTTTGTAAATGTGATTGGTAATTTTGTATTTTTGCTTTTTAAAAATATTCCCTTGTTTAGTCTTTGTAATAATTCATCTGTATGATTGGTATTTTAACAAATACCAAGTTAATGGTATTTAATTAGCTCCTAAGTTAATTTATCAAATGTTTTCAATTTCTCCAGTATGTTGGTGTTAAATACAGGGTCTGGCAGAAGTAATGCCTGCTTTAGTGTGGTTCGTAGGGTACAAGAATGTCTCCCAGACATGGACGGCAATTTGAACATTTCACCTAAAATGTCCTGTGGTGTGCGTGAGTGTGATATTTTTATGTTACAGAGATACATGCTTATTATTTCATAATAAAAGATTTTGTAATAAAAAGGGGGTGTTATTTGTGCTGGACCCTGTATTTAACTCTCTTTAACTGTCCGTTTTACCATACATACATTGGATCTCCTGGATTTATTCTCCACTGCTCTTATCTTTTTCCCCCTTTCATTTCTTTCTTTCCCCAGGTTGTGGAAGAATTGCTTGGGGCTTGAATTAGTCTAATTCATTGATTTGTTTGAAACTTGATAACAAGGTTTTCTCCTTTCTCAACATTTTCTGATTTCAGATTTTCTCCTTTTTGAAAAAATATTTTATTTATTTAGTCCTAGAGAGAGGGAAAGGGAGGGAGAAAGAGAGGAAGATAAACATCAATATGTGAGAGAAACATTGATTGGTTGCCTCTTACACACCCCCAACCAGGGACCTGGCCCACAGCCCTGGCGTGTGCCCTGCCTGAATCGTGTGACCTTTGGGTCTTGGGGACGATGCCCAACCCCTGAGCCACACCAGTCAGGGAAAGATTTTCTCCTTTTTATTTATTGCTCATTCTGTATCAAAATACAGAGAACATACAAAGTTCTCTTCAACTAATCAGAGACTTTCTAAACTTTTATACAGAAATGTTTAATCTCATTAAATATTTTTGATTTGCATTCTCCTTCCCCATTTTCAGTTATTTACTGAATAAAGAGGGAGATCTGCCGTTGTCAGCATTGGTGGTTTGTCCTCTTCCGGAGACTATGTGGCTCTCATGTGCCAGGCTGCCCAAACCTGAGGTTAGTTGGGGCAACGGCCTTTTTTTTTTTTGGTCAGAGTTGCCTTCCTTTGGAGAGGGCTTTGGTGACCTCTTTGCCCTTTTCCCAGCAAGGCAGTTCATGCTCAGTGTGTTACGAGGACATAATGCACGGCATAGGGAATATAGTCAATGACATTGTTATAACTATGTATGTATGGTGTCAGGCGGGGACTAGAAATATCCAGGGGGACTTTGTAAAGTAAGTGATTGTCTAAACACTATGCTGTGCACCTGAAACTAGTACAGAATAATATTGAATGTAAAGTGTAATCGAAAAAACATATTTGGAAGAATTGCTTGTCCCTGTACTATGCAGCACATCATGCCCCAGGCATGGGGACTAATTTACAAATGTTCCTCCCAAGGGCACCGATGGCCTATTACCTCTGGCCCTTGCTTAGTGCAATCAAGATTATAGTCAGGTGTTGCTGAGGTCTTTTTAAATTTAATTTTAGAACTTCAGAGAAACCTGGGGTGATAGGGCTGTTTTACATGGTCCTATATTTCTAATAGTTTGTATATATTCCTTCAATTTTGATTACCAGAATTGCTATGTCTCCTGCCTATAATGTCTATACGTTATTCTAAGAGTTAACTTGGATGAGATAAAAGGTAGTTAAATGTATCCTCAAGCCACCATTTTTAGCTGAAAACGATCTCTGCCTTTCTGAAGTCTGGGAGAGCTACCAAATTAACACCCACATGTACTAGTGAGAGCTGGCTGAGTAAGGAATCGGGGGCAGAAGATCTATGCTATATATTTATTCTATTTCCTCAGTCATCACCTACAAGGAGATGTCTTCTGCGAGAATATCAATTCAGTGGCCCAGAGTATCTTGGAGAGAGGAGGCCATACTATTTTCCATAATGCTCGGCCTCCCAGTGCTTTCGATATCTCAGAGTCGCAAGATCAGTTAAGTGTTCGGGAGTGGCCTGCTGCTTTCCGCGCCCTGGAACCCAGCTGTTGCTGCTGTGAGGGTCTCACGGGAGCACAGGGAGATACCTTGATAACATCTTGTTTTACCCACTGTGAAGTGTTTCATGTTAATAACATTTACTCTCAGGGGGGGTGGAAGTTCAAATCCTCCCATATGTGTGTTTTCTCCTAAATTTACATTGTCAGCATCCCATTGCATGTGCCCATCAAACGAGACTAAGGAATTTTGATAAGCAGACCCAGGTTTTAATAGTGACATCAAGGTTTTCTTTTAAAACCCTAGAAACGCATACATAGCTTATCATTTTACACTTAGGTTTAATTCCCCGTGTAATGTTTTTCTTCAGGTTCTGGCTGGATTTCCTCTTACCTCCCACTAACTACTGTGTAGTAGGCAGTGCTTACATTCAGTGTGTGAGAAGCAGAACTTTTAGAAACTTAGCAGTTGGCCAAAGCCTCAACGAAAAGAATACTGAGACTTCAGTTATGTTGGGGAGGACATGGGGAAAGGACGTGAGCAGAAAAGGCTGTTAATGGTGGAGATTTGATGCAAGGCTACTTTGAAGACTTGGTGCAGGTGTATCGAGGTGGTGTGACATTTAGTGTGGAGAGTATCCAATCGCAGGAAGATTGCTAGGGACTATTTTACAGTTTTGCTCCACTAATGATAAGGATGGGATGGGAGTAGGTTCAGAGAAAGGAATCGTTAGGTGATTTTGTCATGTGAACATCGCAGAGCGCACTTACATAAACCCAGCTGGTATGGACTACTACGGTAATTTTATGTTCTATACTTTTTCACTTTCCTATTTAAATATTTTATTTTTCATTTTTAAATATATTTTATCGATTATGCTATTACAGTTGTCCCATTCCCCCCCTTCATTCCCCTCTACCCTACCCTCTCCCTCCCCCTCCCACCCACATTCCCCCTTTTATAGTTCATGTCCATGTGTCTTAAGTTTCTTAGCTTTTACATTTCCTATACTATTCTTGTCCTCCATCTATTTTCTACCCATCATCTATGCTACTTATTCTCTGTACCTTTCCCCCCTCTCTCCTCTTCCCACTCCCCTGTTGCTAACCCTCCATGTGATCTCTATGTGTGTGGTTCTGTTCCTGTTATAGTTTAGTTTGTTTTTGTTTTTGTTTTAGTTTTAGGTGTGGTTGTTAATAATTGTGAGCTTGCTGTCATTTTACTATACATGTTTTTTTATCTTCTTTTTCTTAGATAAGTCCCTTTAACATTTCATATAATAAGGGTTTGGTGATGATGAACTCCTTGAATTTGACCTTATCTGAGAAACACTTTATCTGCCCTTCCATTCTAAATGAAAGCTTTGCTGGATAGAGCAATCTTGGCTGTAGGTCTTTGGATTTCATGACTTGGAATACTTCTTTCCAGCCCCTTCTTGCCTGTAAGGTCTCTTTTGAGAAATCCGCTGACAGTCTGATGGGTACTCCTTTGTAGGTGACTGTCCCCTTATCCCTTGATGCTTCTAGGATTCTCTCCTTCATTTTGGTCTTGGCTAATGTAATTATGATGTGCCTTGGTGTGTTCCTTCTTGGGTCCAACTTCTTTGGCACTCTCTGAGCTTCCTGGATTTCCTGGAAGTCTATTTCCTTTGCCAGACTGGGGAAGTTCTCCTTTATTATTTGTTCAAATATGTTTTCCACTCGTGGCTGTTTCTTTCCCCCTTCTGGTACCCCTATAATCCGGATGTTGGAACGTTTAAAGATGTCCTGGAGGTTCCTAAGCCTCTCCTCATTGTTTTGAATTCTCATTTCTTCATTCCTTTCTGGTGGGATGTTTCGTTCTTCCTTCTGGTCCATTCCATTGATTTGAGTCCCAGTTTCCTTTCCATCGCTATTGGTTTCCTGGACATCTCCCTTCATTTCAATTAGTTTAGCCTTCATATGTTCCTCCAGTTTGTGACTGTAATCTACCAATTCTGTGAGCATCCTGATAAATAGTGTCTTAAATTGGGCTTCTGAGAGGCTGGCAATCTGTTGGTCGCTTAGAGTTATTGGCTCTGGGACTTTGAGTTCTTCTTGTGCCATCTTTTGGGCTGTTCGTGCCTGTTAAGTAGCAGGATCGGAGCCCTAGGTTTTCACCAGAGCAGGGCAACTAAGTCGCTGGGTTGTGAGGTTGTATGTGGGGGCGGGGTCAAAGAGGGACAATGGCTTCCCTCTGCCATCTGCTGCCGCGACCTCCACCGGCACTGCAGCCACCACTGTCACCAGGCCCACGCGTTTCTTTCCACTGCACACAAGTGTGCCACCGCTGTCAGCCCTCCACCACTGGGTTCGCCCCCTGGGGCCTGTGTGGTCCATCTCACTGTGTGCGAATGTGCGACCTTGGTCAGTCTGCCCCGCACCCCGACTGGTTCCGGGCTGCCTGCGTGCCTAGGTTGGGGGCTCTGTCCTGCCTGACCCAGCTCCGCTGCTGGCTCTGCCTCTTACCGTCCCTGTTGAATGGTTCGTAGCTGTCGGACTTCCGTATAATTCCGTTTTCTGGTCTTTGGGTGTGTCCTAGTTCTCCAAAACTTTTGTTGTATTCAAACTTGGTTGTGGGAGAAGGCACAGTGTTTCCACCTATGCCTCCATCTTGGCGGAAGTCTCCTTTATTATTTGTTCAAATAAGTTTTCCACTTGTTGCTCTTCCTCTTCTCCTTCTGGCATCCCTATGATTCGGATGTTGGAATGTTTAAAGATGTCCTGAAGGTTTCTAAGCTTCTCCTTATTTTTTTGAATTCTTGTTTCTTCGTTGTTTTCTGTTTGGTTGTTTCTTTCTTCCTTCTGGTCCACTCCATTGATTTGAGTTCCAGTTTCCATTCCATCACTATTGTTTCCCTGTGCATTTTTCTTCATTTCACTTAGCATAGCCTTCATTTTTTTGTCTAATTTGTGACCAAATTTAACCAGTTCTGTGAGCATCCTTATCACCAGTGCTTTGAACTGTTCATCTGATAGATTGGCTATCTCTTCATCACTTACTTGTATTTGCGTTGGAGCTTTGATCTGTTCTTCTCTTTGAGCCATTTTTTTTGTCTTGTCCAGCTTTTTAGGTAGTGAGGGGCAGAGCCCTAGGTGTTCACAAGGGTGGGGCAACCTAGCTGCTGGGTTGTGATGCTATATGTGGGGACGAGGCTCTGAGAGAGAACAATGGTGCTTTCTCTCTTTTTCTGTTGGATTTTGGTTCCGTCTGCTGCTTCCCAGAAGAAAACTGGGCCCTTTTGGTGCTGATTACTTTGTGGGTGGACTTGTGTACATTCTAGGCCCCTGTGAGTCTCTCTAACAAACTCTCCTGTGAGGCTGGGAGTCTCTCCCGGCACCTTAACCCCCACAGGGGTTTTCAATCGGTGTTTTGAGGCTTAATTTCCCTGTGCTAGGACCCTGGGTTGTGTGGTCTCTCTTGTTACCCAGTTTCACCTGGTTTATCTGCGGGGGAATGTGGGACCACTCAGTCAGCCAGCTGCCTTGCACGCTGTCCCCCACATCATAACCGCTGCCTCACTGGGTCTGCGCATTGACACTTTGCACCCACGGTCTGCCAGCTACCGCCTGTGTGCTCAGGGTCCACCCGCTGGTGTCTTGTGCACCTGGGGTTTGTCAGCTGCTGCCTTGTTCAACTGGTGCCACGGCTTTTTTTTGCCAGGACCCCTCTCTGCCTGGCCACCTGACTCTGCTCCCCCTACTGGTCTGGATGAATGTGTATGTTTTAACTCCTTGGTTGTCAGACTTCTATATAGTTCAATTTTCTGTCAGTTCTGGTTGTTATTTTGTTTCTAAATTTTTGTTGTCCTCATTTTGGTTGTGCGAGGAGGCACAGTGTGTCTACCTACACCTCCATCTTGGCTGGAAGTCCCTCTTATTTGAAACATTTTAATTGTACTTTTTTCATTACCATTTAGTCCCCTTATACCACTCCCCTAATCCTGCAGCCACCACACTGTTGCCCATGTCTGTGAATTGTTTCCCTTTTCACTCAGTCTCTCCATCCTCTGACCTCCCTCCCCCTTTACCTGTTATCCTGTTCTCTATCTATGAGTCTGTCTCTGTTTTCCTTATTAGATCAATTGGTTCATTAGATTCCACATCTGTGTGAAATTATATTTGTGGTATTTGTTTTTCTCTGACTGGCTTATTTCACTTGTCATAATGTTCTCCAGGTCCATCCATACTGTAGCAAAGGGTAAAATTTTTTCTTTTCTATGGCTGAGTGGTATCCCATTGTGTGAGTGTTCCACATTTGTTTTGTGCTATACTTTTATGAGACTGGCAGCATGGTATGTCTGTTTACACTAGCATCTCCACCAACATGTTAGTAATTGTAATGAAAGCCTACATTTTGGCTTTTCTTTTTCTCACGCATGTACCTAAGTTAAGCTTCATTGCTTTGGCAGGCACTTCAAGACCACTATCTCTGATAAATATCATATTTTGCCATGTATAATGTTTATTTTTCTCTCAAAAATTTGGGCAAAAATTTTTGAGGGAAAAATAAAGATGCAAAAGATGGAGGCATAGGTAGATACACTGTGCCTCCTCACACAACCAAAAGAAGGACAACAAATTTAAAAACAAAAAACAACCAGAACTGACAGAAAATTGAACTGTATAGAAGTTCAACAACCAAGGAAGAAATATTCATCCAGCCCTGGCTGGTGTAGCTCAGTGCACTGAACTGCAAAGCAAGGGGTTTCTGGTTTGATTCCTAGTCAGGGCACATGCCTAAGTTGCAGGTCAGGTCCCCAGTCTGGAGTACATGAGTGGCAACAACACATTCATGTTCCCCTCCCCTTTTTTCTCTCTCCATTCCCCTTTCTAAAACAAATAATAAATAAAACCTTTGGGGAAAAAAAAGAAACATAAGGCTCCACCCCTTACTACATAACAGGAGTACTGAGACCAAAAAAAAAAAGGCCCAAATGAAAGAATAGATCAAAGTTCCAAAAAACATACAACTAAGAGATGAAGAGATAGACAACCTATTATATGCACAGTTCAGGACACTGGTATTGAATATGGTCGCAAAATAGAAGAAAAAGTGAAGGCTATGAAAGGTGAAATAAAGGAAAATGTACAGAGAATCAACAGTGGTGGGAATGAAACCAGGACTCAAGTCAACAGTTTGGAACAGAAGGAAGAAATAAACATTGAACCAGAACAGAATGAGGAAACAATAATTAAAAAAAAAATGAGGAGAGGACTAGGAACCTCCAGGACAACTTTAAACATTCCAACATCCGAATCATAGGGGTGCCAGAAGGAGAAGATGAAGAGCAAGAAATTGAAAACTTATTTAAATGAATAATGAAGGAGAACTTCCCCAATCTAGCAAAGTAAATAGACTCCAGGAAGTCCAGGAAGCTCAGAGAGTCCCAAAGAAGCTAGACCCAAGGAAACACACACCAAGGCACATCCTAATTACATTACCCAAGATTAAAGGTAAGGAGAGAATCTTAAAAGCAGCCAGAGGAAAAGAGAACTACAAAGGAGTTCCCATATATCAATTTATTTATCAAAAGAAACCTTGCAGGCAAGAAGGGGCTGGAAAGAAGTATTCCAAGTCATGAAAGGCAAGGACCAAATCTAAGATTACGCTATCCAGAAAAGCTATCATTTAGAATGGAAGGCAGATAAAGTGCTTCCTAGTCAAAGTAAAGCTAAAGGAGTTCACCACCATCAAGCCTTATTACATGAAATGTTAAAGGGACTTATTTAACAAAAAGAAGAAGATCAGAACTATGACCATTTGTTTTTTTATTTTTTGCAGCTCTATTTGTTCTTAGAATATATTTCTAATATACACTCTTTGAAATAGACAGTTATGTTTTACAATCCTTTATAACTTCTTTCTCTCTTTCTCTGATTATTCTATCACCTAGAAATATAGTTATGTTCATTTCCTGCTACTTTCAAATTCAGAGGATGCTTTAGTTATTTAATTTTGCTTTTATTTTTATGTAAAATATTTACATAGTTCTAAAGTCATATCTACAAAACATGATGTATGTAGAAAAATCTTCTATTCCCGTTCTTGCTACCATGTTCCCTCCCTTTCTCCTATAAATAGCTACTTTAAAAATGGGCTATCTTTTCATTATTTTAAAAACATAGTTGCTTAAATATATACTATAAAATAATTATTTATTTGGATCTTTGAGCTTAACCCAGGCACAGATGAATATAGTTGAGTCGAAACCTACAGAGAACAAGAGAATTACCCAGGTGAGCCCTGCCCTGTCCCAGTCTCACAGAATCATAAGAAGTAATAAAGCATTGTGTTATGTTCAATAACTGTGTTTGGAAGTAGTGTGTTATACAGCAATAAACAGATCACACAACAATATGTCCTGGAGTTCATGCTATAGTAGTACATAGAGATAATATGTATATATACATATATATATATATACACACACACACACACATTATATATATATATATATGATGTGCATCAGATAATGTTTTTTTCCTTTGAGAGTAACAGTGAGGCTGCAGAATCATTGGTATTATTAGGCTCACATTGGAGGGATTTGCTCCACAATCAACTTGATACTCTCTATGGAGAAGTGACATGAAAATATAGCATTTCCTGGTATAAGGGAAAATAAATATTTTCCCTGTATCCTTCTGAGTCCTTAGCTGAGACCCTTTGAAATAAAAGAAGCTTAATATGGGGAAAAATACATTTATTAACATATGTATCTCATGCATACTTTGAAGATAACCAGGAAAGCTGAGTAACTCCCCATGATGGCTTAAGCCACCACCTAAATACCATCATTAGCTAACAAAAAAAAAGACTACCCTTCTAAGCACTTTGGCTGGTCTAATAATTATGTTGACACAGATTAACAGGAGAAAAAATGACTTTAATTTGTATGTATAGACATGTCTCATAGATATAGGACTGAGGGAAATGACCAAAGCTGACAGCTTTTATACTTTTAGAGGAAGAAGCCGTACATTGGTAAAGAATTGACAAGACAAAGAAACTTAGGCTTGGGTACTTAATTAGTGAAGAGTGTAAACAGAGTTTATTTCTTGGCCCTAAACTTCCTATCTCTGGCCACAAGGGTGTTGCTCTACCTCTCAGTGCAAGGAGAACACATTTCACACAAGAGATGTACCATATTTTGCCATGTATAATACGTACTTTTTTGCCTAGATTTTTGAGGGAAAAATAAGCATGTACATTATACATGGGTAGTACTCATTCTGTATCTATGTCTTTGTTTTTATTTCTTTTATTTATGCTTATGTTTTGAAAATGTAACTAGAAAATAATAATATCCACATATTAAAAAATAAATGCCAAAATTTTTTTATAATACAAATAACATATATCTAACTATATATACATAAAAAATTGAATTAAAAAATTAAAGTGAAAGATTTTTTTCCTGAGAGCTTGGGCCAAAAATGTGGGTGCACATTATACATGGGAGCACATAATATGTGGCAAAATATGTGTGTTTTCTGCTCTGTGTGAGAAAAGGGATGGTCAGAGTCTCCTTTCTGCACTGGCTGTTTCTGAACTAACTTTAATTTACAATAATCGACATGCCAAAGGGGCATACTTTTTTTGGGGGGGGTTCATTTTTTGTTGGGTTTCATCCAGCAAACATGAGCCAAATAGGTGTCTCACAGAGGGACCCCCACTGCCCCCCACCTTCTACAGCAGTGCTCAGCCATCCCCGGACACTGTTCAGGAAGTGTCCATTGTCTGAACTGTTTCTTCCAGCACCTCAATTTCCAGGGCAGTGACTTTTTCAGTGAGGACCACAGTGGTCCCTTTCTCACACCGGTACCGGCCAAACCTGGTCCCCTTCTTTTTGGGCACTGAGTATGGGCGGAGAAAATCCAGCTTGCTCTTGCTAATGACACAGAGGTCAATGTTACTTCCAGAGCCCAAGTCATTGAAGATGCCAGCTGCAATGGCCTCGCTCATCAGGTTCTTGGCTCCCTCTTCCTCCATATCTGGCCTAAACTTATCTTCACACACAGCCATTGCTGCCAAGAAGCCAGAACCCATGGTGACATAAGGCAACTTATCAGTTGATCCATGAGGATAGATGCTGTAGAGATGAGGTCCAGTAGCATCTACAAAGGGCATACTTTTAGGCCAGCCTGTCCTGTCCACATCAGTATCCTGCTCCTTGGCATTTTGGATGGTGTTTCCAAATCTACTTTTTTTTTCTTTGACTCCCTGAAAACAATATTCATAAATCAAAATTGAAAGCAAAGGCATTATTGGCATCATTCAGTGTATCACGCCTTCTGTTTGAGAATGTTTCTCGGTTCTTGCCAGCACATCCTACGTTAAGTAAGATAGTTACTCCTCTTAGCAGGACATAGGAATGACTCCAGCTAAGAATTGATCCAGTAACAAACAACTTAACTTACGATGATACAAGATGCCTGAGCCTCAGAACATCCACAACAAGGGAGAATCCAACTGAGACTGAGGTGTGCTGAAATGAACATTCTCCTCTCCTTTCTTTGTGCAAAGCACAGACGCACCTGTTTGTTGTTGTTTTTTTTTTTTCATAGATTCTCACAGCCAGAATACTCTGTAAGAAAGTATTTGGTCTAGTATGTGGACTTTTAGGCTTTTTGAGTGAATAAAATATCCTAAAACTGTGATAATCTTTAGGGGTGAAGATGCCCCAACAGTACTTGAAAATTTAGAGGAGCTCAAGAAAAGAGAAAATAGACTTTTTAATAAAGACTTTTTAATAAAGACTTTTTATGGCATTGTTCCTACACTGGCATGTTTCCAAACTGCAAAATGGTCTCAGTAGTAGGAGTCAAACTCCTGCCCCTGCTCCCCAATCACCTAGCCCTTTTTCTGGAGTCAGTCAGAGATAACCTCAGCTATGAATGACACAAACTCCCACGTACCAACAAGGAAATAAAGATAGACATTTATTGCTTTCTCATGAAGACAAAGTCCTGCGGCAAGCAGTCTAAGGTTAGTGTGATAAAGCCACTGTCATCAGGGACTTTGACTCCTTTGCTATTGTCAAAATGAGGTTTCTCTCCCAGAGGCTGAGTAGGCAGCTTGAGTTCCAGGAAGCAGGCCTACAGTCTGACTGGTGTGAAGGAGTCAGAGCAAGAAAGAGTACAGCCCCCTTGTAAGGGATACAGTGTTGGCAGAACTAAGCCACACACGTTAGCAGAGAAAGGTGGGAAATGTCACTTTATTCCAGTTGGCCATGAGGTTAGCTAACATCTGGGGTTCTCTTACCAAAAAACAACTGGAGAACACACAACGGGGGGCAAAGGATTGTTTTCAGCCCACCCATCTCTATATAGACGACCACGGTTACCAGTTTCCTGCGTGGTCTTCAAGAGCTAGTCTATATAAACATATAATATATATGTATGCACTAAGTACACCCCTGCTTCTTTTTTAAACAATTAAAAGCCTACACACTATTTTCCCTTTTTCTTGTTTGCTTTTGATTTTTTCTGTATAAAATATATTTAGGAGATCATTCCATATTTGTCACTATATGTTGTCATATCCCTTTAATGACTGCAGAGTTCCACATGAAAGTGTCACAGCATAGCTAAAATTCTATTAATAGCATTTACCTATGTTTTGGTCTTTTTTGACTACAAATGTACTACGATGGCTATCATTCTAAGTTTTCTCACATGTGTAAACATATCTGTAGAATATATTCCTCAGAAAGAAATTGCAGTGTCTAAATTTTGATAGCTATTAGCATATTGACTCCAAAGGGTTTGTTCCATATTATGCTTCCTCAGAAAACTGTGTGATAATTCTAATTCCTATATTTTTACTTATATGGTGTGCTATAAATATCCCCCTTCCCCTCTCATGGGTGAACATATAACTGTGCCATTTTGTGTGCAATTATCAACATGCATTCATGTTAAAAGCCATTTCTATTTTTTGTTCTTTAAACTCTTTTGATGTTATTTGATCATTTCTCCATTGGAATGTGAATTTTTCTTATTGATGTCTTCATCTTTTGACGTCTTCATGATTTGAGAAAATTAGCATGCTGAAGTATTTAATTTGCATATTATGTAGTCACTTTAATATCTTCTTGGTTTTGTTTCTTGCTTAGAAAGGTCTTGCCTACTCTATTCTTTTTTTTAAAGATTTTATTCATTTATCTTAGAGGGAACGGGAAGGAGAGAGAGAGAGAAACATCAATGTATGGTTGCCTCTCGTGCGTCCCCTGCTGGGAACTGGCCTGCAGGGAACCAGCCTGCAACCCAGGCATGTGCCCTGAACAGGAACTGAACTGGTGACCTTTTGCTTTGCAGGCTGGTGCTCAATCCACTGAACCATAGCAGCCAAGGTGAGCACTAATTTCTTTTAATTATTTATCTTTTTCAGATTTTTTCTTAGCTATTTTTGCCTACTTATTTTTTCAATAAAATCTACAATCTTGTTTAGTTAAAAAAAAAGTCCTATTGATATTTATCAATTATTTAATAGAAAATAAAATCTTTATGATGTTGAATCTTTGGTCAAAGTAGTATTTTTAAGTTTTCAGTTGCATTTTTATTGTTTAGTTTACCACTTGGTATATACATTTATTTATTGTAATAGATTATTTCTAAATGTAGGAAAAATAGTTTTACTTGTTTTACTGATTTCTAGCTGTTTGTAAGAGTTTTTCAGTGTATTTCCCTAAGTTTTCCAGATATACAAGCATATCTACTGTAAATAATAACTTAGATGCTTCTTTTTAAATTTTTTATTTCTCTTATTTTATTCTCTTGTCTAATTACATTTATTATACCAACTAGTAGTTAGAGAAAAAAAATAACATAATATGAAAAACCTTTTTTCCCCAAATGAACTCTTTTGGGGGAACCAAATATATAAAAGAAATGACAGTAAAGCTGTTCCAGTTGAAGTAAGTTTAGGGTTCACTGATGCCTATGAAGTATCTCCCCTTGCTTAGTTGAATCCTTACACTGCATTTTAATACATGTATGAGAGACTGTAGGGTTAATGGAGCATAGTTTGAAAACTGCTCACAGATTCTAACACTTCATTTTGCTAATGAGGAATCAGACCTAAAGATTTGTCCAAAGGGAGAAAAAAGGAACAATTTTTAAAATAAAATGACTATATTATGTGAAGCAATGAATTCAGTTTATTGTTATTTTCATTTATTCATCAATTTTCTCATTTAATGAATACTTATAGAACTTATTAAATATTAAGAAGATAACACAAAAGACTCATAGCCTAGGACTAATGTCAGTAAACTGTGGCCCAAAGGCCAAATCTAGCCTACTCCTTGTTTTTATATGACCTGTGAACTAAGAATATTTTTCTTGAAAAAAAATTAAAAGAATAACACATGACACAAGAAAACTATATAAAATTTGAATTTCAGTATCCATAAAGTTGCACTGAAACACAGTCTGCTCATTCATGTATGTATCATCTATGGTGGATTTTCTGCAACAATGCTGAAGTTGAGTAGTTGTGACAGAGAACATATGGCCCACAGAGCATAAAATATTTACTAGCTGACCCTTAAAAATTTGTCAGTCTTTGGTCTAGGTTTGTGGTTCTCAAATTGTCAAAATCCTTGAGGATGGCCTAGGAATCAGTATTTTGAGTAAGCTCCTTTCTTCTAGTTACATGCCCATTAGGTAAGACAAGGAGGAAAATGAATAGAAGCAACACAAGATGACAGTTGTCTCAAAGGCTGTAGGTGGGCAGTGGAAGTAGGTAAGATTGCATCTAGACCTACCAGGAGGGAGACAGGAAGTCTTTACCTCACATTTTGATACTGAGGGATGAAATGGCATTTTCCTCTGAAGAGCAGAAATAGAGCACGCCTGGGGACAGTTGAAGATGGTCTAGGACGTTCACAAAACTGAACATTGTTCCAGAGAGGCCATACCAAAGAGTGCTGAGAAATGTGGACTCTGAAGCGCCTCAATTTGCACTTACTGTCTAAGGGACCTGGAGCAAATTATTTAACCCCTTGGTGCCTCAGTCTCCTCATCTGCAGACTGTGTTGTTATGAAAACTGTTACTTGGACAGTGTCCTGTGCATACTGAGATATACGAGTTAGTTATTGTTGTTATAGATAGAGGGTGAAGTTAGTGGGCAGAGTAGAAAAAGATAGGGTTAGGGAGGTAGGTAAGGCCTAGA
This sequence comes from Sturnira hondurensis, assembly GCF_014824575.4. NCBI lineage: Eukaryota > Metazoa > Chordata > Mammalia > Chiroptera > Phyllostomidae > Sturnira > Sturnira hondurensis. The sequence continues at coordinate 749,245 of NW_028086146.1, read as the reverse complement.
TCTCGAAGGAATTGTGAGTTTGGATAGAATTTTGGTAAGTGATTAACATCTGTGTTCAACTTAAATTAGTGGACTCCGATGAACCACATCTCACAGTTTTGGTTTTTTTAAAGATTTTATTTATTTATCTTTAGAGGGGAAGGGAAGGAGAGAGGGAGAGGAATATCAATGTATGGTTGCCTCTTATGCATCCTGTGCTGGGAACTGGCCTGCAACCCAGGAATGTGCCCTGACTGGGAATGGAACTGCAGTCCTTTGGTTCACAGGCCCGCGCTCAATCCATTGAGCTACACCAGCCAGGGCTCACGGTTTTCACATACTTAGATTATCCCTTCTCACACTGACTTTGGACATTGCCATGGGACTTGCTTTGATTGATTGGGGATTAGCATGTGTGATGTAAGGAGAGGCTTGATAAGCATATCGGGGCATATCCTCTCTGAATACCCCTTCTTAAAACCCCAATTTACCACGTAAAGAGATCCAGTTATCCTTATGGAGAGAGCATATGAACAAAGAGAGATGCCCAGTCAGGTCCCATCTTTTCCAGCCATATCAACAGAGGTGCCAGATTTGTGAACATTCTTGGATTTCCATTTCAGCTGTGAGATAACTGTAGTCAGAAGAGTGACCCTAGACAAGAACAAACAGAATGACCTCCCCAAAGCCAGCCCACATGGCTCAGCTGTGATTAAAAAAAAGTTGTTGTTTAAGTCACTAAGAAAATAGAGATGTCAGTATTAGAGAAGTTTGTTAATGGAAGTGATCCGCTTTGTATATACCAAAGGAGACTTTGGTGGCAGTACATGAGGTGGCATGAGGTAAGAAGAAGTGATGATGATAAGGGTGTTATTTCAATAGTCCAGAAGAAAAATAATACAGAGTTGCATTAAAGCAGTGGGAGAGGGGATGGAAAAGAGGGAAATGAGAAGACTCCCTTCTCTGGCTTTAGCTCCTCAGAGCTCAGCCTAACACCATGAATATATTCCATGTATCTGCCAGTCCTTAAAGAAAAGCTAAATATCCCTACCAGTAGCTCAGGACGCCCCTTCTCTTCTCTGTTGCCTAATTAAGGTCTAGACTTACCTCCTGCCTACTTGGATCTTCATGCCCAACTTGATTTCCCTTTGATTTTGTTTTTCTCTCTCAGAACTTTCTTTCCCTTGATTTCTCCTAATCCTTCGATTTTGCCTTTTATGCTTGCTTTCCTAGTATCAGGAGCTTCTCTTTCTTCACAGGAATCGAACATGGTTCATTTCCCTAGACGAGTGGGTTGATGCATATTTACTTCAGCCACAAGACCGCTAGAGCCAGCCACTTGGAACAGGGAGGTGGCAAGGAGGTAACAGGGAAGGAGTTGAAAATCAGGAGAAAGAGTAGGTTTCAGGACAGAAGGTACAAATTTGGCTTTAGAATGAACACATTGAATATCCCTATTAAACATCTAGGTGGAGAAATCCAGCAGGCTTTTATATATATGGATCAGGAGTATAAGGGGGTGCATTGGAGATCAAATCGGTATTCGTGTGATACACAAATACATGTCCAGGGAGAATGAGAAAAGGACAGAGCACAGGTCTCTTGGATGCTTCCTTTTAAGGGACAGTGAAAAGAAATGGAAACTGAGAGGGAGCCATCAGAGGAGAGCTAGAAATTAGTATTATAATACAATGAAGGCAAAGAAGCAAGGAAGGCAAGCAAGTGTCAGATACCAAAGAGTTTCAGGTGAAATGATGACTGAAAAGTGCCCACTGGGTTGAGGATTTAGGAGGGCACCAGTGATGGACTTAGTGAAAGAAGTTTCTGTGAGGTAGTAGGGACAGTAGAGCCTGACTGTTATAGGTTGAGGAACAAATTGGAAATGAGGAGAGAGACAGCATACATAGACTCTTCTTAATCTTTTCTTTTTTTGAAGGTATTTTTTAATCCTCACCTGAGGGCATGCTTATTGATTTTAGAGAGAAGGGAAGGGAGGGAGAAAAAAGAGGAGAGAAACATTGATGTGAGAGAGAAACATCTATTGGTTGCCTTTTATAGGTGCCCAGATTGGGAATCAAACCTGTGACCTTTTGGTTTGGAGGATGATGCCCAGCTAAGTCACACCGGCCAGGGCTCCATAAAGTCTTCTTGGAAGTTTGACATGAAAGTAAGAAGAAACCTGGGACACATGTAAAAATTGGACATACACTCTAGGAAAGAATGTAAACGTTTTAATATCTAAGTAATATACAAGAATAGTTAAAAAATCAAATGGTACCAAGTGGTTCCCAGAACAAAAGCAGTCCCTTGTTCCTAAACTACATTCAGCTCTTCTAGGTCTTTATAAATATGTGGCTATATTGTTAGTTTTGTTGACCATTCTCTTGTGTATTTACAAATATACAGTTAAGGCTACTTATATATCTATACCTACATGCATCTCTATATGCTAATAGTTTTATTGTTGCAAATTTGAAACCATGCTGTTCATGATGTTTGCTAGCTTTTCTCATAGAAATTTCTCTGACTTAGTACTTATAAATGTGCCTCAGTCTGTTTAAACACTGCAGAGCAGTTCATTGTGTGGAGATGCCACAATTTTTTTTTAACTCACTGCAGGTGCTTCTGCAGTCATCAATAGTGGCACGAGTCTTCCCAAATTCGCTAATAATCTTCATACCTTTCAATCCAAGGAGTCCCGTTTTTTCTCTTCTTACAAGGCCTCCCCCACAGTCGTCTTCTTTGATATGTTTTCTTTGATGTTTGTATTATCATGGGTATATTCTCTGCTTCAAGTCACACCTATTTCAAACATGACTGTAAAATAATTAGAAAATGTGATAAATTCAAAGACAAATTGTGATACAAGATAATAAAAGCTTTTTCATGTTCCTTTTTTTTTAAGTTTTACAAAGCTGTTTGCCCCTGAATTTTCTGTAAGCAAGAAAAAACCTCTCAAAAATATTTGACTCAATGTTTGCAGAAGACAACTGCTAATTATATATTTTGTGCAACAAAATAACACACATGTGGATTGCAGCATTCTGTATTCTTTGCTGACAGTGAGTGAAATAGGCTATTATTATCTGAGATTCATGTGGGCAGGGTATAGATGGGATTTTAACAATTAAGTAAAAAGACATCCTTGTTGTCTTTCAGTGTTAGTACATATTATTGTCTTTTGAACACCAATTTTATTTCATTGAAATCATTTTAGGATATTTAAGAGTGTTTATGTTGAGTTTTTATTAACCCTTTAAACTTGGGGTTGCCACTTGGGGCTAACATTATAAAGTATAATGTTTACATCAGTTGAAATGCAAAGAGCAGAGAAGTGAAAATGATGGCTAAGCCATCTTTGAGGTCTTAGCTTGGGCTGCTATAACAAAACCATAGATTGAGTGGTTTATTTATTTGTTTATTTAATTCTTGCTCAAGTACAGTTTTCTGTCTTATATTCCCAGCTCTGCCCCCACCCCCAGTGCTCTCCACCTCCCTCCCATTTCCACCCCCCACCTTAGTTATTTTCCATGTGTCCTTTATACTTGTTCATGTGAGTCCATCCTGTTTTCCCCTATGATTCTCACCACTCTCCCCTCTGGACCCTACAGCCTGTTCCGTATTTGAGTGTCTTTGGTCATATTTTGCTTGCTTGTTTGTTTTGTTGTTTAGATTCCTGTTAAAGGTGAGATCATATGGTATTTGTCTTTCACTGCCTGGCTTATTTCGCTCAGCATAATGCTTTCCAGTTCCATCCATGATGTGGCAAAGGGTAGGAGCTCCTTCTTCCTTTTGCAGCATAGAATTCCATTGTGTAAATGTACCATAGCTTTTTGATCCAGTCATTTACCGATGGGCATCTAGGTTGCTTCCACCTCTTGGCTATTGTAAATTGTGCTGCTATGAACATCGGGGTGCATAGGTTCTTTTGGATTGGTGCTTCAGGGTTCTTAGGATATACTCCTAACAGTGGAATTGCTGGGTCAAAAGGCACGTTCATTTTTAGTTTTCTTAGAAAATTCCATACTGTTTTCCATAGTGGTTGTACCAGTCTGCAATCCCACCAACAGTGAACTAGGGTCCCCTTTTCTCCACAACCTCTTCAGCACTTGTTGTTTGTTTCTTTGTTTATGATAGCCATTCTGACTGGTGTAAAGTGGTATCTCATTGTGGTTTTAATTTACATCTCTCTGATAGCTAGCGATAGATTGAGTGGTGTAAATGACAGATATTTATTTCTCACAGTTCTGGAGGCTGGGCAGTCTGAAATCAAGATGCCAGCATGGTTGGGTTTTGGTGAGGGCCCTCTTCTTGGCTTGAAGATGGCAACTTTCTTGTTATATGAGGGAGAGAGGAGGCTCTGGCATCTCTCCCTATAAGGACAGTAATGCCATCAAGGTGCTCCTCCCTAATGACTTCATCCAAACCTTATTACCTTCCAAAGGCCTTACTTACTAGTACCATCACACTGGAGGTTAGGACTTCAATATATGAATTTGGGGCTGGGGGAAGGAAACACAAACACTCAGATTATAATATTGGGTTATGTGTTTTGTTACTTATTATCTGTGTGACCTGAGTTATGACACTTAACCTTAGTTTTCTAATCTGTGAAATGGGAGTCATATTTCATAATCTCATTTAGCTCCTATGAGGATGAAAGGGGGTAATATTTCTAAAGTATTTGATGAAGTGCATTTTGTTTAGGTAGCTATTGTTAGGACTTTTCTATGAGTACAAAGCGTCAGTTATCTTTTTTTAAAAAAATGATACCATTTAAAAAAATATTTTTAAAGATTTTATTTATTTCTAGAGAGAGGGGAAGGGAAAGAAAAAGAGAGGGAGAGAAACATCAATGTGTGGTTGCCTTTTGCGTGCCCCCAAGTTAGAACCTGGCCTGCAACCCAGGCATGTGCCTTGGCCAGGAATCGAACTGTTGACCATTTGGTTCACAGGCCCGCATTCAGTCCACTGAGCCACACCAACCAGGGAATTAGTTACTATTTACTACCCTTCCATATGATGGTGATCACTTGTGTTGGACAAAGAGACTGTTAGTCAGACACAGCGGGATATGAAGCTATCTATTGTGCCAGAAAAGATACTTACTTGGAGAAATGATTTGTCAACTCTGAATCTATTTATACTTGCTGGATTCTGGTGAGGTTTAGAGAAGTACTGGGGATTCATAGAATACTGAGCAGGTAAGTCAAATTAATCGACTTTATTTTATCGGCATCACACTCTACCACCCACAGGGAAATACTACTAGAAGTTCTGAGGCTAGAGCTTTTAACCTATCATCCCACTGCATCTAAGATTTCAGGAACGGATGAACTTCAGATGTATTAATGCAAATAGACTTTATCTGCACAGCAGCCCAGAGGGTTCTTAGATTCTCAAAGCAGTCAAACTTTAAGAGCCTCTTACCATAAAGAAATTTCAATGTTTTCCATAGCATCTTCCTTAACTAAATTTCCTATGCCCCATACTTTCTAATGAAAAACTTGTATATCCCTTCTCTAGGAAAAGATTAAATTCTATTGGGATAGTCAAGATCTAAAATTAATACATGTGGGGTTTTTTTGAGGGGATAATTTTAAATTAAAGAACAAAGAAAAGCTAGCTATAAATTAGATATAATGAAGGAGAGAGAAGCTGTGGTCATTTTTCTTAATTTTAATGTTGTAGTTTAACCTGAACATCCCCCAGCTCACCAGCCAATAGATATACATGAGAACACTAGAACATTAAGAAACTCTAAATTTAACTTTCTCATAGCCCTTTCTGTCATATGTCGAGACATCGGCTTATCTCTAATTATTATATTTTGGGGGCAATTTTATGAGTGTCTCACTTGGGCTTGGGAGTATATTCAAACATTTAATTTTGTATCATTGGTGAAGTCCATTGTCACTAGCCAGTGTATTATAGTTCTTCAGCCCATCCACAGTGGCCAGGATCCTCAGTGGGAGTGCCGCTTCTTGGCATTCCTGCTACACAGCTGCCCTGAGATTCCTGCCAAATGTCACCCTGTGCTGTGCAGAAATGGGGGACAAGCTTTTCTATCTAGGTAGCGATTTGACGCTGAGTGCTATTATGTATGCAATCTGTCTTATGTCTCATACCACAAAGTTTTAGCTTTCATTTATAATCTCTGCATCTCTATAAGGAAATCCTGAAAGTTGGGGTGAATAGCAGATACGCTTTTATCCTTCTTTACATCACACTTTGGTGTGTCCCAGATGACCATGCAAACCCCCTCTGCCTTCTTTGTGTGTGTGTTCTGTGTGCGGGTGTGTTGTGTGTATGTGTTCGGGTTAAGGGTAGGGCATAAATCCTACAGGCAGAGTGATGCATGTGAATAAATCTCTTAGGTTGGAGATTTGAAGAAGTTACTAGCATCTTCTTATGGTCAGTTTAGATACTCCATAAAACTTTTAATATTATTAACAATAAATGTTTTGTATCAATTAGAATGCTTTGGGCTGCAAGTAATGGAATTATTTAATTATAGTATCTTAAGCAGTAATGACACTGGTATCTTCTGCTACGCAATATGTGTTGAGATAATGTCTAATGTAAGACTGTGTTTTATTTACTAGTGTATCTCCAAAGCTTAGAACACCTGGTAACAGTGTCCCAATAAATATTTGTCCAAGTATTTAAACAAATGAATGTCTATGCAGTTCCCCTGGCTTTTCTCTCACAAGCACAAGGTGGCTGCAGCTTCTCCAAGCATCATGTTCTCATGTGACAATAACTAGAGCAAGAAAACAGAATGCTGAAGGATCAAATACTCTATTCACATGTACCTTTCTTTTTTTATTCTTGTATTATTCTTCATTAATTTTTGTATTATTTTTCTTTTTTTTATTGACCAGCCCTCTTTCCAACACCCCCCAATCACCTCTTTAATTTTTGTACTATTTTTCATATGAGCAACTGTAAATGTGCTTTTGCTCCATCCTGTATAGAGATCATATGTTTTTTTCTTTTTTTAAATTTTAATTTTATTTATTTTTACTTACTTATTTTTTATTTTACTTGTTGTTCAAGTACAGTTTTCAGTCTTTTACCCCCATCCCAGCCCACTCCCCCAGCCTTCCTTGCCTCCCTCCCGTTTCCACCCACACCTTGTTATTGTCCATGTGTCCTTTATACTTGTTCTTGCAAACCCTTCCCCTTTTCCTCTGAAATTCCCTCCCTTTTCTACTCTGATCACTGTCAGTCTGTTCTGTATTTCAGTGTCTTTGGTTATATTTTGCTTGTTTATTTGTTTTGTTGTTTAGGTTCCTGTTAACGGTGAGATCATATGGTTTTTGTCTTTCACTGCCTGGCTTATTTCACTCAGCATAATGCTTTCCAGTTCCATCCATGCTGTTGCAAAAGGTAGGAGCTCCTTTCTTTCTGCTGCATAGAATTCCATTGTGTAAATGTACCATAGTTTTTGGACCCATTCATTTACTGCTGAGAACCTAGGTTGCTTCTAGCACTTGGCTACTGTAAATTGTGCTGCTATGAACATTGGGGTGTATAGGTTTTTTTTGGATTGGTGTTTCAGGGTTCTTAGGATACAATCCTAGCAGTGGAACTGACATGTACCTTTCTTAGCAGGAAGGTACATCTTCCTCATTTAGTCTACCTAAATATGCCAGGTTTATATTGAGAAAAACAGAGGTGAAGAATAGGAGGGAGAGAGAAAGAGAGCAGAGTAAGGTGTGGGAGCAACTTTGCCAACAAGTTCCCCTGTCCGCCACAGATGAAAGTGAAACTACCAAGACATGATCTGCTTGGGGAGGAGAGGTAGTCAGTCTCTCACAGGAGAAGGACCAAGAACCTCTTCTTCAATGGCTTTTATTAGGTTGTAATACACAGATATATAGGTAAAGCTCATCAGTCAATGTCAGGTGGCAAGGATCAAACAGTAGATAACATTTCAAAGAAATCTGTGAGCTTAATCTGAGTCAGTGTCTGTCAGGTAAGGTGGTTGCAAAACTTTGGGAGACATACTCATTTTTTGCTTGGACCCTTATCATATGAATGAAAGCACTCTTAGCAAAGCAGGCTTCCCAGGACTTTAGGAACTCTTTCTTATGCCCGATCACCCGGAATCCACTCTAGCTGGCAAGGGGCTGCACTGCCTTCCCCATCATAGGTTTTAGGCTTGAGTGGATTAGAGCCAGGAAGCACTTCTCCCAGATGGAAATGGGGACTCAGGCTACGTCAGAATAGCCAGAGGGTGAGGGTCTACCACACCCTCTTTCCCGCATCACCCCAAGTCCTTCCTTGAGGACTTCCCAAGTGATGGTGTCTGGCTTAGATTGCCCCTTCTTTGAGGGGTCTTACCCGTCTCTGACTAACCGACCAAGTATTGGGGGCAGGGGATGAAACAGAAGCAGCACTGCTGCCAGAAATAAGCTTTGTCTCCTTAGTAGCTCAGAGCCTGAAGGTCGTTCACTCAGCCTTAGCCATGGGGAGAAGTTACAACTCCTGAAACCAGGCAAACCAGTTCCCAACAGTAAGGGTTGGAGGAGACGGGAGGGTAGAAAAAGAAAAATGAATAGTTATTGTGTATTGACCATGTTTTGGCTCTTTGTTGGTATTATATTTAATTCCAAGAACAATAACCATATAGGCATTTTGATCCACATTTTATGGGAGAGGAAACAGAGGCTGAGTAAAAGGTTAAGTCACTTACTCAAGTTCACTGAGCTTCATAGCAGTGGAGCTGGAATTTAGACTGATGCACCTCTCACTCCAATATCCTGCTAATTACCACACCTGTACTACTAGCTATTTGGCCAGATATTCTTATTAATCTGGCTATATTTGAGACTCTGGCTGAAGCTGCTTGCATTTGATGAATTTAAAAGAATATAAAAATCCCCCTGTGGTTTGGCTTAGGGTCACCCTGGAGTGAAATGCATGAAGCTGGAAGCTAACTCTGAGAGATAGTTTCCACAGTGGCCAAAAGTGATTGTGGCACAGCGTGACTTCCACTTTATCACTGCAAGAAAAAGTCCAAAGCCTTCGATTAACTAGTTCCATGCATTCTAATGGCCTTGAAAACACCTTTCTAAAGCAAAGTGCTACCCTGCCATTTCCAAATAACCTTTTTCTGAAGGGAGGTCTTTTACTAATGCCCGTGGTTTTTCGCTTAGAGCTCCTAAGAGGACTAAGCATTGGGATGCTCATTGCTGTCATGAGAAATTATACATGTTTATCCCTGTAGTCTGGAAAGAGTGCCTGTGCCCTCAGAATGAAAAGCTAAGTGTTCCAGATGGACGAGAGCTCCTGCGATTCCACACCATGTTATGGGGCAGTTGATTCCTTTCTATTGTGTCTTCTTTCTTTTCAATGCTTCCTGATGTCTCTGTGTCTACAAAACTCTTATAAATTATTGCCTGTCCCAGCTAAGACTAATCTCTGTGTCTGAAAGTCTTGGATTATTTTCAGTCCAATGATGCTAGGATTTCTCCTCGGTGGTGCTCGGGTTACAATGTGAGCCTAGATTAAAAGGGAATGACGTGGCCCATTCCTGGTGTATTACCAGAATGTCAGTTCAGTAAAATCTACTCAAGCATCTCGCAGAACAAAGGATCATGAACACAGGCTTCTCAATCTGCATGAGTTATAAATTTGGGCTAGTCCTGAGGGAGGTCAGCCAGAGTTAAACTCTGAATCATAGTACAAAGCACTAGAAAGAACACTTTTCTTTTATTTGCATTTAGTAAATAGAATTAATTTCGTCTAAACTATGTCAAGTTGAAATTCACCTAAATCTGCTTTTTAAAAATTTTATTTATTTAATTGTTCAAGTACAGTTTTCTGTTTTTTATTCCCATCCCAGCCACCCCTCCCCAGTGCTCCCCACTAAATCTGCTTTTATATTTTTGAAGCTATGCATTATTGGTTGTTAAGATCACTAATTAATACTTAATACCACAGATTCTTAAAATATAGGCAGTTATCTTAAGTAAGTTTTTAATCTTGAATATGACATGAATTTAACAAAATCAGAAACTTGTACAAATATAAATCATATCTGCACCAGGCTGAACTGCTAGAAAATGGGGAGAAGGAAAGTGAGTTGACCTCCACAGACGACAGGCAGTAACTGACTATTTATCATGTGCTAGTGCTGAACAACAGCAGAATCTTAAGAAGCAATATTTACAATGCTAACTTTTCAGTTAAGTTACCGTGTCTACGGAGTTTAAATAACTGGTCCAAAGCCACATAGCTCGTAAATAACAGAACTCAGGTCCTAACTGAGAGGGACTTGGTTGCAGACACTTTTCCTGATGCCCACTTTACGATGCTATCATTTTAAGAATGAGAGAGATTTTACAGTTGATGTAGTCCACTGTTTCTCAAACTTGAATGATGAACTTTTTGTGCTGACCTCTGTTAAGAAAAATGACTCACACCCTGACCACCATTGTGGCTCAGTTGGTTGGGTGACATACTGCAAAGAGAAAGTTCACTGGTTTGATTCCTGGTCAGGGCATGTGCCTGGGTTGTGTGTTCAGTCCCATTCCCGTCATATGAGAGAAGGCAGCCCATCGATGTTTCTCTCTCACATTGGTGCTTCTATCCCTCTCTTTCTCCCTCCCTTCCCCTCTCTTGAGAGAATAAATAAATAAACATATTAAAAACATAATTCACATGGATTCATAGTGCTGATGTAAATTATTTTATTATTAGAAGCTTAAATATGTATAAAATATGTTCTTTTATGTTCATATTTCTTATATAACATAAAGTCAAAACAATATTGCAAATTAAATACCAAGCAAATTACAGAATCAATAAAATTTAAATTAGTTACATTAACATAACAGAAGATGCTGTTTTGCTGAAACTAAATTGTTCATATTAGCTTGAATCATATAAAAGTTATCCACTAATAACCATTATGGAAAATCAGAGTCTGCAGCAATGAGGTATTCATGTAAAATGCTATTAATAATTTCAGGGCAGTGAGAATGCTTAAATGCCAATTTTAATGGAGTCATTTAAAGCTCTGTAAGCGATCTTCCTTACTTGAAGGTAAGATTAACATTCTGCCTTTTTGGAAATCTACATTAAAGAGTACCTAAATGAATTATCACCTAAATGTGAAACCACTCATTTGTCATTGTGTGTTAACTGCCTTACAAAGCTGTTGTTGAGCTACTGCAGACTGGTTCTGCTGGTACCAGAAAGCAGATTCACTTGGGTTCAGCACGTTTCAGCTACTGCTAGCTGCTACATGAAGACTGAATTTTCTCTTTTCAATGGTTTGTGTAATAGTTAAGGATAGTGTTAGCTGTTACAACATGTAAGTCCTATATTTCAGTGGTGAAAGTTCACTTCTCACTCAGTCTGGTCAGGCAGCCTTCCATTCTGTCTTTCAGAGACCAGGCCATCTTTTGTTTTGTGGCTCTCCCTGCCTTCAGTCCTCAGTGGGGTTTCTGCTTAGTTGGCAGATACGGAAAGAGAACAAGAACTATATACGCAGGGCGGAGTGGGTGCTTACATGGATCAGAACTGGAAATGGCACACATAACTTCTCCCCACATACTACCGGCCAAAACTCAGTCCCCTAGCCACACCCAAATGTGACAGGCTACTGCATGTAGTCCAGCTTTGTGCTTAGAAAGGAAATAATAAACATATAACTGGATATTCCTCATTATGAAAAACGGTCAGTTTTTAGTGAACCAGAACTTTTTTAGTCAGTTCTTACATAAACCAGATTATGAGAATGAATGCCAAAATGTATTTATATAATTAGTGTAATAATGTGGCAGTGATTAGGTTTAAGTGGCCATCCTGATGATCTACATATACTTACACTCATGCTTTAAAATATCCCTGAAATGAAAACATTAAATGTCAAAATCACCTTTAAAAATGCAAAGTCCTCTGAGAAGACATATGCAGCCCCGGATGCCCATAAGCTCCAAATTCAGGAAACATCACCTGACACAAAATCTCTGTCCTCATCAGGCTTGGTTGCAGCCCCATGCTCGCTTATTCAGTATGATTATTCTTAGCCTTAGGCACCCTTATTTTTGTGATTTACATGCCTAGAATGCTCTATTCCTTTCTTTTCAGAAACTGATCTAACTCCTACTGACCCATGGTGAACGCCCTCATGCCTCTGTGAAGCTTCTCCAGCCTTCTTGTCTTCCATGATCTGATTTTTTTCAGTACTCTTATATGGAATCAAAGCTTTATTTACATTATTATTTAGTTTATGAACACACAGCTTGTCTCTTCAAATGGTTTCCCAACCAGAGTCTGGAGGGATTTTTTACTTTGTAAAAAGTGAGGAAAATAAGGATAGAATGCTGTTTTTTTTAAGTTTTAATGAATTCAAACTGTAAAATTCTTTTTATGTCCTTTTTTAAAACGTTAAAATGACTTTGCTTTTACAAAATGATAATTTGAGATATATAGAAAAATTCCCCCCACTCCTCTCTTTCTGTCAAATGAAAAAAACTGAACTCAGAGAGGTGAAGTAATATCCCTAAGGTTACACTGTAAGTTCAAACCAAAGTGTGTCAGTCAGAATATCCTGGATAAATAGTAAAAGACTGAAGTAAAATGTCCCCCAGGATTCAGATTCTTTCTGTGTTCCCTGCTCAGCCATCTTCAGTGGGGTGGTTTTGGTTTCAAGGTGGCAGTCAACATTCTAGATGTCAGAGGTGACATGCTGCTATTTGACAACAGGAGGAGATGGTCTCTTTCTGTGTTTATCTTTTGTGAAAGCAAGGAAATCTTTCTCAGAGGTCATCCGGCAGACCTGTTTGTCCATTCATTGGCTAGAAGTGTGTGTCACATGCTTATATCTAAACCAGTCACTGGGGCAAAAGAATGAGATAAACATGATTGGTTAGTATGTCCCATGTTGTTGGGTTTAGGTTTACCCTCCCTGAAGAGTAGAAAATAGAACAAAATTGTGTTTTGAAAACCTAAAAAAAGGAAGAAAATGGTTGTCAATAAACAATTATTAAGTCTACTAGGCCAGGCTGACATTAGGGGTCTCCCTAGTGCATAAAATACTACTTGAATGAGTAGAAGTTAAAATACATATGCAGAAAAAACTATTGAGAATATAAACTCAGGCATTAAAAGAAGGAAAATATGACCCAGTGGACAGCTACAGACCCCATCAGAGCACCACCACCCTGCTGCTGTACAGCTGATCCTCCATGGAGGGTGGAAGTTGGTGGTAAGAACTGGCTGGTGGTCACAGAGAGTCCTTGCAGCTGACTGGCCTGTATAATCTCTCTTATTGATTGCCAACAGCAACCAAAGCTCAATTACAAGAGGAGGGGGTGCTCAGCCTGCACAAAATGTACCCCTCGAGTACCCAGCTTGGGTGATATTAGAGGCTATGCCACTGGACTCTACAGGACACCTGCTGCATTAGGCCATACTACTAAGACATGGAGTTGAAGCAACTCTACCTAATACATAGAAATAAGCACACAGAGGCTGCCAAAATGAGGAGACAAAGAAACATTGTCCAAATGAAACAACAGATCAAAACTCCAGAAAAAGAGCTAAATGAAATAGAGATAAGCAATCTCTCAGATGCAGAGTTCAAAATATGGGATATAGGATTGCTCAAGGAACTTAGTGAGGCCCTCAACAGAATAAAAAAGACCCAGTCAGAAATTAAGAATATACTAATTGAAATAAAGAACAATTTATGTGGGAACAATAGTAGAGTAGATGAAGCCAAGAATCAAATCAATAATTTGGAAAATAAGGAAGCAAAAAACAAACACACAGAACAACAAGAAGAAAAAAGAATAAAAAAAAAAACAAGGATAGTGTAAGCAGCCTGTGGGACAACTTTAAGCAATCCAACATTTGCTTCAGAGAGGTGCCAGAAGGAGAAAAGAAAGAGCAAGAAATTGAAAATGTACTTGAAAAAATAATAAAGAAAATATCCCTAATTTGCTGAATGAAATAGACATGCAAGTCCAGGAAGCACAGAGAGTCCCGAACAAGATGGATGCAAAGAGGCCCACCACAAGTCACATCATAATTAAAAGTCCAAAGTTTAGAAATAAGAGATGGGAGTGTGGATGTGGGAGAATGGGTGAGAGATGAGGGTACAAATAGGTGGTTACAGAATAGCCATGGGAGTGTAAAATACTGTATAGGAAAGGGAGTAGCCAAAGAACTTACACACATGACTCATGGACATGAACAAGGGTGGAGGGATTGCCTGAGGGAGTGGGGCGCTGCTGGCAGGAGGAGAGCAAAGGGAGAAAAATCAGGACAACTGTAGTACTATAATCAGTAAAATATAGTTTACAAAAAAGAAAAAGGAAATCTATTCCTCACTTTTTTTAGAACTGTTAAACACCTTTATAATTTATGATAATACAATTTATATGTACCATATAAAAACTCCTTCCTGCTCCTGCCCTTTGCAACATCATGGATGGAACTGGAAAGCATTATGCTGAGCAAAATAAGCCAGACTGTGAAAGACAAATACCATGTGATATCACCGTTAACAGGAATCTAAACAACAAAACAAACAAGCAAGCAAAATATGACCAAAGACACTGAAATACGCAGCAGGCTGACAGGGACCAGAGGGGAGAGGAGAGAGAATCACAGGGGAAAAGGGGATGGACTCACATGAACAAGTATAAAGGACACATGGACAATAACTAAGGTGGGGGCAGAAAGGGGAGGGAGGCGGGGAGCACTGGGAGGGCAGGGCTGGGAATATAAGACAGAAAACTGTACTTGAACAAGAATTAATTAAATAAATAAATAAATAAAATAAAAACTTCATTCTTCTTTATGGTGTCATAAAGATAAATGAGCTCTATAAAATCATACACCATAAATAACAGTTTTTACTACAATATTGATTATTTCAATGTTATTTATTTTTTAATTTGTATTGAATTTATTTGGGTGGCCTTGGTTAATGAACCTAGATAAGTTTCAGATGTACAATTCTATCATACATCACCCATGTACTGTATGTTCACTGCATCAGTCAAGTCTTCTTCCATCTCCATTTATCCCTCCTTTAGTTTCATATAGCTCCTCCTATCCCTCTTTCTGGTAATTACTGCATTGTTATCTGTCTAGGAGCTTGTTTTTTCCCTTTTATTGCTTAGTCCCTTCTCCTTTTCTTCTAGCCCTCCTACTCCTCTCACCCCTGGCACCTGTTGGCCTGCCCTCTGTATTTATGAATCTGTTTCTATTTTGTTTGTTAGTTTATTTTGTTCATTTGATTCTACATATACGTGAAATCATATTGTTCTTATCTTTCTCTGACTGGCTTATTTCACTTAGCATAATACTTCCAGATCCATCCACGCTGTTGCCAAAGGTAAGATTTCTTCCCTCTTATTCTCTTCCTCCTCCTTTTTTTTTTTTAACAGCCAAGCAGTATTCCATTGAGGAAATGTGTCACAGCTTTATTACCACTCATCTACTGATGGGCAGTAGGCTGCTTCCAGATTTTGGCTGTTGTAAATAAAGCTGTAATGAACAGAAGGGTGCACATATTCTTCTTCCAAATCAGTGTTTCAGATTTTTTCAGATGTATCCCCAGAAGTGGAATCTATGGGTCAAAGACAGTTCCATTTAAACATTTTTGAGGTAGCTCCATACTGCCATCCCCAGTGGCTGCACCTATCTGCATTCCCACCAACAGTGCGTGGGGGTTCCTTTCTTCCCACATCCTTGTCAACACTTACTGTTTGTTGATTTATCCATGATAGTCATTTTGACAGGTGTGAGATTATATCTCATTGTGGTTTTAATTTGCATTTCTCTCATGACTAGTGACATTAAGCATCTTTTCATATGTCTGTTGGACATCTGTATGTCCTCATTGAAGAAGTGTCTATTCAGATCTTTTGCCCATTTTTTAAATTGAATGGTTTGGGTTTTTTTGTGCTGAGTTTTAAAAGTTCTTTATAAATTTTGGATATTAACCCCTTATCACATGCATCATTGGCAAATATGTCCTCCCATTCAGTGGGTTGTCTTTTCATTTTATTGATGATTTCCTTTGCTGTGAAAAAACTTTTTAGTTTGATATAGTCCCATTTGTTTATTTTTTTCTTTTGCTTCCTTTGCCTGAGGAGATATATCAGAAAAAACATTGCTTCAGGAAATGTCCAAGATTTTAGTGCTTATGATTTCTTTAGGGCTTTTGTGCTTTCAAGTATAGCATTTAAGTTTTTAACCCATTTTGAGTTTATTCTTGTGTATGGTATGAAACGTTATCTAGTTTCAGTTTTTTGCATGTATCTGTCTAATATTCTCATTGCCACTTATTGAATAAACTATCTTTAACTCATTGTATGCCCTTGCCTCCTCTGTCAAATATTAATTGACTATAGAAGTTTGGGTTTATTTCTTCTATTCTGTTCCGTTGATATATATGTCTATTTTTATACCAGTATCATGCTGTTTTGATTATTATAGCATTGTAGTATTGCTCAATATTAGGTAGCATGATTCCTCCAATTTTGTTCTTCTTTCTCAAGATCACTATTACTATTTCAGATCATCTGAAATAGATGGTCTATTATTTATATTATTTCAAAATATAAATTTTTGAAATATTCATTCTAGTTCTGTGAAATATGTCACTGCTATCTTGTTAGGAATTGCATTGAATATATAGATTGCTTTGGGTAGTATGAACATTTTAATTCTGTTAATTCTTCTTATCCATGAACATGGCATATGCTTCCACTTATTTGTGTCTTCTTCAGTGTATTATAATTTTCCAAGTACAGATCTTTTACATTCTTGGTTAAATTTACACCTAGGTATTTTATTCTCTTTGAAGCAATTCTGAATGAGATTGTTTTCTTAATTCCCTATCTGCTAATTCATTATTGGTGTATAAAATGCAAGTGATTTTTAATATTAATTATATATCTTGCTCCTTTACTGAATTCATTTATCAGTTCTAGTGGTTTCATGATAGAATACTTAGGGTTTTCTATATACAGTATCATGTCATCTACAAATAATTAAAATTTTACTTCTTTCTTTCCAACTTGGATACCTTTTATTTCTTCTTCTTTTCTGATTGCTGTGGTTAGGACTTCCCATACTATGTTTAATAAGAGAGGTGAAAGCAGACATCCCTGTCTTGTTCCTGATCTTAAGGGAAACACTTGTAGACTTTGCCCATTGAGTGTGATATTGACTGTAGGTTTGTCATAATAGCCCTTATTATTTTGAGGTGTGTTCCCTTTATTACCACTTTACTATGAGTTTTTATCATAAACTGGTACTGAATTTTATCAAGTGATTTTTCTGCATCTATTGATATGATCATGTGGTTTTTATCCTTCATTTCGTGGTGTTTCACATTTATTAACATGTAGATATTGTACCAACCTTGCATCCCTGGTATAAACCCTACTTGATCATGGTGTGTGATCTTTTTAATGTATTGTTGGATCTTGTTTATGAATGCTTTGTTGAAGATTTTTGCATTCATGTTCACCAGGGCTATTGGCTTATAATATTCTTTTTTTGTAGTGTCTTTCTCTGATTTTGTAATTAGGATAATTCTGACTTCATAAAGTGAGCCTGAAAGTCTTCATTCTTCTTGAATTTTTGTGGAATAGTTTGAGAAGGAGAGTTAGTTCTCTGAATGTTTGGTAAAATTTGCCTGTGAAGCCATTCAGTCCAGAACTTTTGTTTGCTGGGAGTTTTTTGATTACTGCTTCAATTTTGTTAGTTGTTTTTGTATTTTTTATTCTTTCTAATTTAGTTTTGAAAGATTTTATATTTCTAGAAATTTATCCATTTCATCCAGTTTGTCCAATTGGTTGGAATATAGTTCTTCATAATATTTTTTACAATCTTTTGTATTTCTTCAATATTAATTGTTATTTCCCCTTTTTCATTTCTGATTTTAATTATTTAGGTCTTCTTTTTTTCTTAATGAGTCTGGTCAAAAGTTTGTTTATCTTTTCAAAGAATGAGCTTTTGGTTTCATTGATCTTTTGTATAGATTTTTTACTCTATTTTATTTATTTCTGCTCTAATCTTTATTATTTCCTTTCTTCCACTCACTTTGGGCTTGTTTTTCTCTTTATAGTTCCTTTAAGTGTAAAGTTAGATTGTCTATTTGAGATCTTTCTTTTCCTTGAGGTAGGCCTGTAATGCTATGTGTTTTTCACTTAGGATTGCTTTGACTGTGTCCCATAGATTTTGGGTTGCTGTGTTCTCATTTGCATTTGTTTCAAGATACTTTTTGATTTCTTCCTTGATTTCATTGTTTAACTCATTCATTGTTTAGTAACTATTTAGCCTCTAGGTCTCTGTGTGTTTTTCTTTTTTATTTCTGGTGATTGATGTCATACCATTGTGGTTAGAGAACATGCTTGATATGATTTTAATTTTTTAAAATTTCTTGAGACTTGTTTTGTGTCCTAACATCTGGTCTATCTTAGAAAATATTTCATATGCACTTAAAAAGAAAGTATATTCTGCTGCTTTGGGATGAAATGCTCTTGTAAAGAGCTGTTGAAATTTTAAAAAATAAATAAAACACATAGGAGATGCAGAGAAAAAACAAACAATTGAACAGATTTTTAAAGCAGCATTTTCCCAGAAATATGTCAAAGAAGTACAATATGTAAAAGAAATGTTCAGCTTCACTAGTAATCAGAGAAATGCAAATTAGCATGAGAAACATCTTCACCCATCAAACTGGCATTTTCCCCATTTAGGTCTAGTATTAAAGGCTAATGAGCATGTAAAGAAATTGGCATTCTTATATACTGATGGTGGGATTGTAACCTGCTTCATTCTTTCCGGCTGTCATTTTAACAAAGTGTGACAAAAGATTGTTTATTTCCTGTCTTCACTGGACTTTGGGATCATTGGTTACAGGGACTGTATCTGCTCACCCTAGTACTCCTGGTGTGTAGACTGCTGCCTAATGACTCAGTAAATGTGTATCTGGTATTTATTGAATGGAAACTAAATACTTTTTTAATTAAAACATGTTTTAAAAAGTAAACATAACCTTTAATCTGGCAGTACAATTTCTAGGAATGTACATAAAAGAAGTAAAAGTTATGTACTAAGAACTCTCTGTGAAGATGTTTATCTTATTGTAATTTATAACATTAATAAGAAATAAATCATTGGAGGAAATAATGTTTAGTAATGAGGAATTAGTATTTTATGGTTTAGAAATTCATATGATAGCTAATACATAAATTGCAGATTACTTAATAACATTGAAGATATTCATAAAGATATATTATTAAGTAAAAAAAGGTTTTAAGATAGCATGATCTTTTTTCGTTAAAAAAATGGATATGCAGAAATGCTTAGAAAAGTATTGGAAATATATACAACTAAATGTGAACTGACTGTTCACTCTGATGAGAATAGAGCTGATTCTATTTTTTTATACTTAATATGTATTGTTTCTGTAACAAGGAAGAGAAGAATAAACATCCCTTTCTTCAAGTGCATGATCTGAAAACAAGTTCTCTCCATTTGATTACACCTAATCACGTGTCATTATTTTATTTTGGTAATCATGGCTTGATAACAATATATACTTTGTCAACCAAACTAAGCATAAGGAATGAATTAGTGGTGTTCTTGTGACAGGTTGTGGGAAGTTTTCCTACAGTGAAACTGGGATGTTTTTCCCCTTTCTGCAGCAAAGATACAGGTTTTTAAATGATATTGTAAAGACTACTGAAAAGAGTCACAAATTTCTGTGCCAATTGTAGAACCACATCCTTCAGTTCTGATCGACCCTCACAATTCAATCCCCATTTGAATGGGGGATTGAATAAGCCTCAACTTTGTATATCTCATCTGGAAGAACAGCAAATTAATGTTTTAAAAACCTATTTATTTGCTTCTCTCTCTTTGCAAGTCTATTTAAAGAGTGGTGTAAGCACACTTATCAATAGGCTTGTGAGTCATATCAATAGCTATGAGCAACACAGATGTGTTTCTCAAAGATATGCACCATCTTCTAAAACCTTTAAGCAAAATGCATCTTTCTGAAACTAAATAGTATTAGAGGCTGTTTTGAAGCAGAGGGGTCTTTTGTTGTTTTTGCTCAATCTATATCATTGTATGTGAAAAACAAATCAAGTGACCCAGTAAACATAAGACAAGGCATTTTTGACATGACCCATGTGACGCACACAGTACTGGGTGTAAACACGTTCTGAAGAGAAGTTTATCAGCACCCTCTGGGCAGCTTTCTGGGATCTCCATGGAGGATATTTAAAGTTCTTTCTGATTTTTTCAAGCCTATGCTTCCATCTCCTGCCCTTTAACACATGACTTCAACCCTTGCATCATTCAGAAAATAAAAGGCACCAGGTAGAAAAAGACTTTTCTTTGCTTCACTGAATCTACAGACTTACTTACTTTGGCACCCCCTGACCTACTCTTCTTTGCGTAGTTAATTCTTCTGCCTGGGGTTTGGATGTCATCTTCCTCTGCCTTCTCAGGGACGGTACTGCACAAATTAGCCCCTTTTCTCACATCTTCAGGTTTTCACTTCAGTCATGGGCCTTCCAACATCCTTTTGAATGGTATATGAATAGAATTAATAAATTGGTCATTTCCATTTACTAAGCATTTAGTCCATGCTGGACATGGCTTCTAAATCTATGAACGTATTTTTCAACCACTTTTTAAGTTTGATGCTGCTTTTCACATTATGTAGTTAAGGAAACTGTAGCTCAGAGGTGGTAGACACAGGCTATGGTTATGCAATATGTTGTGGCAAAACAGGGATTCAAACCAAACACCATCTACTTACAAGATTATATCTTAATCATTTTGTTATCCTGCCCTTGTTCATCTCTGAAAAACTCTCTCTTGGACCTAATCTCTAGCTTATCATAGACAAAATTTCTGAAAGACTCCTGTTCACTTGCTGTCTCCACTTCACTTCTCACACCTCAACCCACTGCAGCTTGGCGTGTGTCCACAACATCACTGAAACCACTTGGCGGCATAATCAATTATCTTTTTGCTTCTAAAATCAAAGAATCTTGAGACCCCCCCCCCCCTCCCAGCTTGACTGGTAGGTAGCAGCCCTTGACTCTGTTTACATCTTGACCTTGAAACATTCTCTTCCATGGACTCTCATAAAACACTTACGTTGCTAGTTTTTCTCCTACTTAATCTTTGGGGTTACCAGTTGCTTCCTTTTTTTCTCTGTTCCTTGTAAGTTGCAGTACCTCAGGTCTGTCCCTTTTCATTACAAACACAAATACTGTCATTACAAATACTTTTCTGGACATCTCATCCACTCCGATGGTTTTACTTCCATTTGCAGATAAATCTCACATTTCTATTTGGAGCCCAGGTTCCTATTCTGACCCTCAGACCTGAATATCTGCTGTTTTTTCCAGTTCTGACTTTAACGTCCTACAGGCAAAGGGCTAGAGTAGTAAAGTCGTAAAAGTATCCCATCTAGACAGGGAGACTGGTTTTGAAGCCTGGCACCACTCACCTTGAACCATGTACCTCTGGGCCTCTATTTCTTCACCTTAACTGTACTTTCTGAGTACACACACATGTACACTTTTCTCTTTTTAGGAAAAACAGGTCCTACACAAATATAGACACTATCATGCCATCATAGGTTATTTTTCACATTTATTAGGTAGGCCACTGGCCACTCCATCATTGAGTCAGAAAATAATGTTATTGTAACATTCAATACCCTATTTATTATGGATAAAAAACAAAGAGAGAGAGAGAGAGAGCAAGAAAGAAGGGGGAAAGAGAATGTTTGAAGTAAAAAAAAAAGAAAACCTGAATTTTCACAAAATTTTACACAAATAAGTATTTCTTAATGATATCATTCAAGGTAACTGGTATACTAAGAGGGACTTGTTGCACTTAGGCAGATAAGTACTCAATAAACAATATTCAAGAGTAGTGTTTCTTGCCCTGGCTGATGTTGTTCAGTGGATAGAGTGCCGGACTGTGAACCAAAAGGTCTCTGGTTCTATCCCCCGTCAGGCACACACCTGGGTTGTGGGCCCGGTTGCCAGTTGGGAGCATGTGAGAGGCAACTGGCCAATGTTTCCCTCTCCTACACTGATGTTTCTCTCTCTCTTTTTCTCTATTCCCCTCTCTCTGAAAGAAAGAAGAAAGAAAGAGAGAGAGAGAGAGAGAGAGAGAGAGAGAGAGGGAGAAAGTCTTTAAAAAAAGAGTAGTATTTCTTTATGATACAATATACAGATGATGTATTATAGAATTGTAACCTTAACCTATATAATTTTATTAGCCAATGTAACCCCAATAAATTCAATTAAAAAAAACTTAAAAAGTGTTTCTTAAATCTGATGATCATCAGAATCAATGCAGAAAATTTGAAATGTATGTGTGTGGATATCTCTCCAGACTTACTGAATCAGAATCTCTGGGGATGGGAGCCAAGAATATATATATTTTAAAGCTCTCAGCTGAGTCTGACATTTTATGTTTGAATGCTGGATAATTTGAAGGAGGACTCAGTGAACTCATCATTAGTGGTACCCATCTAGATAAAGACTACATTTATCAATTGCTGTTGCAAAGGTATGACTGTGTGACTCAGTTCTGCCAATTGGGTGACTATTGACATGAAGTACACAGATTAAGTTGTTGCCTTTCAGGCAGTGGTTTCTAATGGATTTTGTTCCATAAATCTTTCTGGCAGCCTGCAAAAGCCTAAGGATTGCTTCTTAAAATAATATTTTTATATGCATAAAGTAAAATACTTCTTAGAATTACAGAGAAGATCCAGTATATGACACACCATTATCAAAAAATTAAAAGAATAAAATTGTGATACAATGATAGAGATGTTTATCAGCACATTCAACAAGACTTACCAGCAGGTTAACCGCAGAATTATAAACATTAGGGCAGCTTTGGGTGAAGGTAGGAGAGATATTTCAATGTGGGTAATGTCTTAGACTGAGAATATTTAGGTTTCTCTGGCTTCTTAGATTGAATAAACTCTATTCTTATTTTTCCTAGTCCCTAGATACTTTAAACTTTGTCTCCATCTTATCCATAGTCTGATCCTCAACCACACTTACCTAGAGAAGAAATATATGTAATGGATATGGCTTTTCAATTAATTAGGAAAGTATAGGGTTGGTTTAGGGGTTGTGTGTGTGTGTGTGTGTGTGGCTTAAAACAACACAAATTTATTCTTACAGTTTTACGGATCAGAAGTCTGACATAGGTTTCTCCAGGCTAAAATTAAGATGTTTAGTGGAAGGAGGAAGGTGTTGGTAGGGCTGCATTTCTTTCTAGAGACTCTAGGAGAAAATCTGTTTCCAGATTTTCTATGGTTGGTCACATTCCTTGCGGCACACACAGGCCTCTTCCTTTACCTTCAACAATGGATTGACTCCTCAAATAACATCTCTCTAACACTTCTTCTACATTCACATCTCCTCTGACTCTGACCTTAGCTGGGAAATGTATTCTGCTTTTAAGGACTCATGTATTAGGTTGGATTCAGGAATGTTTTTGAATAAAGACAGGGACCTTTTAGAGATTTCTAAAAGGGTTTAGTTGGTTTCGTTAACTTGGTTGAAAGAAGTGGTATTTTCCTTGTTGGGCTCTTTAGTACCTCGTTGACTCACTCATCTCTCCATCCATTAAACAAACATTTTTTGAGCACCTGCCATATTCCAGACACTGTACTGGCTGTCTAATAAATGTTGTTGACTCACAAACTTGCCAGATGTTGAGCTGAGGTTATGACCTGTAGGGACAGACAAATGGCATCTCA
Organism: Sturnira hondurensis; assembly: GCF_014824575.4. Lineage (NCBI taxonomy): Eukaryota > Metazoa > Chordata > Mammalia > Chiroptera > Phyllostomidae > Sturnira > Sturnira hondurensis. Next base: position 725,463 of record NW_028086146.1, on the reverse strand, counting down.
ACCACATCTGCTTGCCTAGTTAGAACAAATTAGAAATTAGGCTCACAAAAAAGTATAAACAGATGTTGAGGAACTGGTTAGGTTTCTGCTCCCTATTTCAAATTTGTCCTGTAGTTGCCTGATTTTTTTTCTGAGACCATTTGGGTCTCTATTTGATCAAACTTCCTGCCTGCAATAAATCCGCTCAAGGAGAGCATGCAATGTCAATCCTAGAAAACGTCCCAGAATAAAAATTTCTCTGTGACCTTAATAAAACAAAACGGACACCTGTATAATTCAAGATCATTGAGGAATCTGTTGTATCTTAAGTTTCCATTTATTTATATCTGACTTAAACTGAATGGCACTTGCTATATATCATGGGCTACTTAACTTAGAGTGGAGAAGAAATTATATATATTTCTAAAGACTTTATTTATTTATTTTTAGAGAGGGGAAGAAAGGGAGAGAAATATAACTGTGTGGTTGCCTCTTTCCTGCCTCCCTACTGGGGACCTGGCCTGCAACCCACATATGTGCCCTAACCGGCGAACTTTTGATTTGTGGGACAACAGTCAACCAACCGAGCCATGCCAATCAGGGCCTACATTCTCTTGAATAAGGGGCTCAAATACTGGAATGGTAGTGTTACTGGAAAGGGGACCAGCCCAGAATGGGTCTGCCTTGGGCCAGCCTATAGTGTATGGGCTCTTGAGTTTGTGCAGGAAAGATTTCACAACACAAGTCCAGGTGATTTTGAGAGGACTTTTATAAAGCTGGGCACAGTAAAACAAGGAAAGGATTTGTATAAAAGAAGCAACAAGAGAGAGATTAGGCGGGGCAGGTTTGGCTCTCTAGAAACATTATGGGAAAGAAGTCAGCCAAGGTGGGGCTGCGGTCAACTCACTGGAGTGTCAGAGAAAAGGGGCCCTTGAGGACAGGTTCAGCAGGTTAGCCTGGGAAGAGATGCCACCGCCCATTATTCCCCTGGTTGCAGGTCTTGTGGGTTTTCTTAGGTTTTAGGAGATGCGGTCCTGTGGGGAAAGGAGAGAGGGAAAGGAAAAGCATGGGTGGGCTTCTGGGGAGGGAGAGCACACGTTGAAATCTTTGACTTGAAGGATTTAAAGGCTGGGAGTTTAGGAGAGGTCTTGGGGGAGGGTCTCATCAACTTTAGAATATTCATCATTGATGAACAATAGAATATTCATCAACTTTTCCATGTGTTGTCTTTCAGGGTCATGTCCTCCTCTGGTCTGCCCCAGGGTAGAGGAATATTAGTCACTGCATTGTCAGCCATTGTTGGTCCTGGCATTGCCAGACAAGTTTTGCTACTTTCCTGGGCCTGGAGCCAAAATACAACCGAGACCTAGATATCACGTCTAGGGAGGAAAGGTCAGGGAGGTCCAAGCCATATGACCGGCAATGTGAAAAATCAGGAGCTCTAAAACAAATGACCAGCAGTATGTCAGGGGAGGAAAGGCCACCCTAGGGGGGAAATCTGGTACCAGTTTTGCCCAATGCCAGGTACCTGAGGCTTTCCACCTTATCTGTCTGGTGACCTTATCTATCTGGCTGTAAATTGCTCAGCAATTAATTGTCTGGCTGTAAGTTTGTTCAGCTATCTGTCTCACTTTTCCCACTCCACTTGCAGGGAATTTTCCTAGCTTCTTACTATCCTGCCTCAGTGGAAGGTGGTAGAGTGGGAGTGTGTTGGATGGCTTTCTCTTCATTGTTCTGAAAAATCGCTTTCCATTGGCAATCTCTTTTGCTAATTGTAAAGGTAATAGTGATAATTTTTGAACAACTACTATCATTTTTTGAGCACTTACCAAGTACCAGGCATTTTTTTATCCTTCATCTTCACAATAACAATGGAAGAGAGATTCTGTTACTCAGTTTCAATGCTGATTTATAGAATATCATATAATAAGCATTTAATATTGATACAATTAGAGTGGGTTATTTGCATTAAGACTTTAACAGCTCTTTGTAGGAATTCTTTACCAGTTTTCAAGCCAGCTCTAAGCACTCACAGGAGTCCTGGGAGATAGGCTGGTGGCTAGCATCTTTATATAGGCAGGGCTTGAGCCCAATTCAGTTTTTCGCCTAGCACCTACCTTATCTTTAGAATGCAATACGTGGTAATAAAAATGAAATAGTGAACAACAATGCAGTCAAGACAATACAAATTCACTCTTCAGATTAAGTGGGGTCTTCCTGGAGTTTCTCTCTGGGTGTCTGAGGTATGTCCTTGCTCGGCAATGAAAAAATGGAATAAAATTACTCCAATTTTAGCCTTATTTTGATTAAATATCATGCAAGCTTTCAACAGAATAGGCCAGAAGACTCTCTTCACATATAAGTCACAGAATAAACCAGCCCCAGCTGGAGTCTTTATTACCTGCTCCACTCCTCCTGGCCTGTTGGCTGTAGCACACTGAGCTGGTTCTCTCCATTCTACCTCCAGAACCTTGGGCATCCTCCAGCTGTGGCAAAAGTCCTCAGGGAGCATTAATGCCCACCCCTCTGCTTCCAGACCAAGTTAGGACTTGGTAGATGAGATGAAGTTAAGGGGTCACTTCAGGAAAATTCCTAGAGGGGACCCACCCAAGGCTCATCACATCTGCTGCAGGATATTTTTCTCATCCTGTATTCTGTCCTGTGTTACAGCTCCATGAATATGATACTGTTGAGATCCCAGAATTTCCCAGATATAGGGACACAGGTTAATGCTCACCTAGTTCACAACAGACTCCATGTAAAAACCTAAGGTGTTTAACTGACTATGAGAAAGTTCATTGCCCCTCCAAAACTCTCTGCTAGTAAAATCTAGATGTTAATAAGAGGGTTGCTGGGTAAGCTTGAAAATAGGGCAGGGGAGTTAGCAGAATGAATTGAATATTTAAAGGCACCAGGTTATATGAGCCTGGGACCAGGGCTCTTGCTGCCACCAAGGTATGGAAAGCGAATTCTTGGCCCAGAGCATTTCTTCCCCTAGAAAGTTCTTGCCTCAAAGAGACTAACAGATGATAGTGGAAATATTTCCAGGCCTCTGGCACCTCTTGCCAGCACACTGCAGGAAGCAGGCACTAAAAGAAAGATACTTAAATAATAAACTCCTGGACAACAGAGTCATAGAATGACATTATTATTCTGCATTCACATGAGAAAGTGATCATTTTTCTGAGATAAGATGCCAAATAGTTTTCTTTTATTCATCTACTGAGAGAATAAAGGTGGTAGGGTTAAATAAGCCAAAACAAACGATAACAACAAAACCAGAAGTAAATGAGCAGGGGATGCATAAACCAACTAGATCTCTTTCAATGTCATTTCATGGCTTATATAGAGAAGAGCTGCTTTAAAAAAAACCTGATACTCCCAGGAGGTTCAAATCCATCCAATTCTGATAACTTATTACACTTAAATGAATAATATTTGGTGACATCTAACACTTGATTTATATAAAAATGATGATTAAACACTTTACATAAGAAAAATGAGACCCACAGAGCTGAGGATACATTGGTTGGAGGCACAGGCAAAGCTACATTACTTTTCTTAACTCTCAGTCTAAAGTTTTTGGCACAATTAAGTATAGCTTATTTTTCTTTTATTACCCAACTGAAATGCGCCAAAGAAGGAAAGGGAATTTGGGTTTGAGAAAGATGGGGAAAGGGTGCTTTTTTGAGAATGAGACGTTGGTTGGGCCAAGTGGACCTAAAGAGAGCCCAATGGAAGGTGCAGAGAGGATCACGATGGATTTCTCCATTTCTGCAATTTCTCCAGAACTAGCCAGCAGCTCCCATGCCAAGCTTTTTGACATATTTTTATTCTATTGCTTCAACTATATCAGCTTTGTTAAATGCAAAACACTCACGATCAAGTGCATGAGGGGAAAGCAAGGAGCAGATGAGGACCTGGAAATTCTGGATAATGGATAACTTATGAGAATGTGGAGCAACATAATAAATGTTTGAACCTGTAGAGGTTCAAACTGAAAACAGTTTGAGCCAAACTGAAAACAATTGCCAGGAAGCAAAATCTCAACAGATTGAAGAAATTCTCTGGAAAATGGCAGTTTCATAGCTTATTCTATATATTAGAATAAAAGAGGGAGGTGTGAGGAGGGTGACATGGAATGTATTGGTAAAGAGGTGGGAGCTAGCAAAGCAAGGAGATGTCTGGGATTGGATAAAAATAAAACAAAGAGACACATACTTTCTTTACATTGGTGAGCACAGAATAGTTAATAATTAACATTCACGCCACATAACAATAGTATGCTGAAAATGAGATAACAAGGAGGGGTTCTGTGGTCTAATGCTTTGTTGTAGGGGACTGTGCCCTGAAGCACCTGAAAAAGGAGATGACTCTGACATTTCAAAGGTATGTTATATGAGATAAAAAAGCAAAAACAACAAACAAGCTCACTTAAGGTGAAGAATGACTGTTGTAAAGGAAGATATGGGCCTAGAACATGATTATTTCCATTACTCACTTTTAATTAGAAATTTTTATGTTCAGACCACCATGTGTGGTTACTTTCAGTCTCTGTGTTTGTTAGGTCTACTGCAGGCCTTCCCTGAGCTTGTCAGGTTTAGTATGTGGTCCCTTTTCCATCCACAGGAGCAATCTTATTTTGTTTCATCCAACAATTATTGAACACCTGTACTGAGATAGGCAATGGTCCTAACCCAGAGGACACAAGGATAAATAGCACATTGTCCCTTCCCTCAAGAAGCCACAGTGCAATAGAGGAGATCTTCACTGAAGCAATTTATAGTACTGCATATTATACCCAATAATCCAAGGGTGATGGACATGGTGATGAAATAGAGATAGGAGAACAGAATTGTATTAGGAGTAATTAAGGAAGGCTTTTCAGAGAAGGTGATCTATAAACTGGAGTTTGAGTAATGAAAAGGGTAGTATGAATTTTTTCAAAATAGCAAAATACTGAGTCATCCAAACTTATCGCCATATAACATAGGGTGTTGCTGGTAACAATCTTTTCTGGCTGAGTGTTTTTCTCTAAGATTTTCTCCACACATTGAATCTAACTCCTTATCATGATATTTTTGAGGTTGGAAGATGGCGACAGAGTAGGAGGGAGCAGATTCCACTTCCCCCTACACACAGGAGAAAAACCTGGCCAATCTACAGAGGAACAGAGCAAACAGCCAATAGTACCCCAGCATATATGAAAATAAGAGACCAGAAAGTGTAGCAGACACTGAAAAACCAGATGGTAAGGAGATTATTCTAGGACAATAAGGTCCCAGGGACCAGTACAGGGATGCCGCTGTAGCCCCAGGCCCAGCACCCAGTGCCTGGTGCTGGGTCTACCAGAGTCACTTTGGTAACCATGGGCCTGCCACAGAGTCCTTGGGAAAAAGCAGGGTCAACTGCTCCCTCCCTCCCTGGCCAAGCAAGGTTCGAGCAGCACTGGGAGAAACCTTATTCTTGAAGTTGCAGAGAGGGGAATAAGGACAAAGAGGCAAACACACAAGGACCATGATCACCTGTGGAGTCTGTGGTCACGGGCTTGGGAAAGTTGAGAGCCCCTCAGTGACGTGCACTGACCCTGATAGTCACCGGCCTAGCTGGAGGATTAAGCTATTCTGAGCAGCAGGTTTGAGTAGGAGGAATTTCTCAAAAAGTAAAACTGTTTGGGGGATTCTCCTGTGACAGCCGCTTGGCTTACTCCCCACCCAGTTGGTTAGCAATCCCAAGGTTGCACGGAAGTCCCTGCATTTCCCCATAGCACTGGGAAGCGTTCACTCCCAGGCCTGAGGGACCCAGGTCGCCTGGCTGGTGCACATGCCTGGCCTGTACCCCAGCCTATGGCAATGACCCCTGGGGAAAGATCTAAAGAATACTTGGATCCCTCACCTGGGGCACTTGGGGAGAGGGGCCAGACTAGCTCTTGGGAGAGTGCTTGCAACACTGGCTGAGTACACAAGAAAAGCTACACCAATCGCCCCTCAGCCTGCTGCAGATAGCAAGACCAGAAAAAAACAGTTTGGCCAGTTTGAAACCAAAAAGAGGTATTTTTTTCAAGTAATCTTTTATTTTTCTTAAGTTTTATTATTGTTTTATCTTTCAATACCTTTTCCCTCTCTTTTCTTCTTGTTTTATTCCTCCTTCCTTTCTTTCCAATTTTATCTCTTCCTCCTTTCTCCTGCCTTTTTTTTTAAATACCCACAAGTGAGACAAAAAACTTGGATCTGTGAAACAACCAGAGCTGGACCCAAAGAGGGGGCATCCCAACAGTTGAGACAGTGAGACAAATTTCACTTGCTATTGCAGAGAAACTAAAAACTACTGCATATTTGGATTATTATTTCTCATTATTCTTACATCTTTTATTTTAATAGTATTTTTGTTTTTTTTAAAATATATTTTATTGATTATACCATTATAGTTGTTCTATTCCCACCCTTCAATCCCTTCCACCCACACACTCCCTCCCCCACCATTCTGCCTCCCTTAGTTTATAACCACGTGTCTCAAGTTCTTTGGATTCTATATTTCCCCCACTATTCTCGCCCTCCCCCCTATCTATTTTCTACCTACCATCTATGCTATTTTCTGTGCCTTCTCCCCCCTTCTCCCCCTCCCACCCCCCTATTTCTAACCCTCCATGTGTTTTTCATTTCTATGGTTCCACTCCTGATCTAGATGTCCTCTTGGTTTGCTTTTGTTTTAGGTGTGGTTGTTAATAGCTGTGTGTTTGCTGTCCTTTCACTGTTCATATTTTTCATCTTCTTTTTCTTATATAAGTCCCTTTAGCATTTCATATAATAAGGGCTTGGTAATGATGAACTCCTTGAACTTGACCTTATCTGAGAAGCACTTTATCTGTCCTTCCATTCTAAATGAAAGTTTTGCTGGATAAAGCAATCTTGGCTGTAGGTCTTTGGATTTCATGACTTGGAATACTTCTTTCCAGCCCCTTCTTGCCTGTAAGGTCTCTTTTGAGAAATCCGCTGACAGTCTGATGGGTACTCCTTTGTAGGTGACTGTCCCCTTATCCCTTGCTGCTTCTAGGATTCTCTCCTTCATTTTGGTCTTGGCTAATGTAATTATGATGTGCCTTGGTGTGTTCCTTCTTGGGTCCAACTTCTTTGGCACTCTCTGAGCTTCCTGGATTTCCTGGAAGTCTATTTCCTTTGCCAGACTGGGGAAGTTCTCCTTTATTATTTGTTCAAATACGTTTTCCACTCGTGGCTGTTTCTTTCCCCCTTCTGGTACCCCTATAATTCGGATGTTGGAACGTTTAAAGATGTCCTGGAGGTTCCTAAGCCTCTCCTCATTTTTTTGAATTCTCATTTCTTCATTCCTTTCTGGTGGGATGTTTTGTTCTTCCTTCTGGTCCATTCCATTGATTTGAGTCCCAGTTTCCTTTCCATCACTATTGGTTTCCTGTGCATCTCCCTTCATTTCAATTAGTTTAGCCTTCATATGTTCCTCTAATTTGTGACTATAATCTACCAGTTCTGTGAGCATCCTGATAAATAGTGTCCTGAATTGTGCTTCTGAGAGGCTGGCAATTTCTTGGTCGCTGAGATTTATTGGCTCTTGGACTTTGAGTTCTTCTTGTGCCATCTTTCGGGTTGTTTGTGCCTGTTCCATAGCAGGATCAGAGCCCTAAAATGTTCACTAGAACAGGGCAACTAAGTCGCTGGGTTGTGACGTTGTATGTGGGGGCGGGGTCAAAGAGGGACTATGGGGTCCTGTCCGCCGCCTGCCGCCACGGCCCTCACCGGTGCTGCAGTTGCTGCCGTCACCTGGCCCACGCGTTTCGTCCCACTGCACGCGAGTGTGCCACCGCCGTCAGCCCTCGCCCCCTGCGGCCTGTGTGGTCTGTCTCACTGTGCGCGAATATGCGCCCCCGGTCTGCCCCGCACCCCAGCTAGTTCTCGTCTGCCTGCGCGCCTGGGTCGGGGGCCCTGTCCTGCCCGACCCTGCTCGCTGCTGGCTCCGCCTCTCTTACCATCCCTGTTGAATGGTTAGATGTAGTCGGACTTCCGTATAATTCAATTTTCTGTCCTTTGGTTGTGTCTTTGTTTCTCCAAACCTTTGTTTTATTCAAACTTGGTTGTGGGAGAAGGCACAGTGTTTCCACCTATACCTCCATCTTGGCGGAAGTCCTTTAATAGTATTTTTGTATTCCTCTTCTTTCTGCATAGTCTTTGCTTGGTTGTTTATGTTGTATCATTTGACAGATTTCCCCTGCTCTCTCTTCCACAGTGTATCACTAATTTATTATCCTTCATGTCAATTGCGTTCCTTTACCACACTACTCAAAGTTCTATACCCCCTATTCATGTTATCCAGATCACATAGATTCTGTCATGTGATTGTTGCTCTAATATTGTTGTAAATAATAGCTGTTCAATACAATTGTAAATACTTCACAACACCCTTCCCGAATCTTAGCCCACTTCACAGTTTCCTGAACTCTATTACTATGGTGGTTAACTCTATTCTCTCACACACTACACCTATTTACTATCCTTTACTGTCACCTTACCTCAGAATTTGACCGCCCACAACCTCACTGCTTTTTAGATCCAACTCACAATCCTTCCCTCCCCAACAAGAGCCTTATCTTCTTTGCATCTTTTCTTAAAAGTGGCTAGTTGGGTTGAAGATCATGGTTAACACTATACATAGCCAAAGGAACTCCTATCTCTTCTCTACCAGCTGCTACTGTAAGTATCATAGAATATCCTCCTGCTGTCATAAACTACTTAGTCTTCCCCTCCAACTAATCACAAAAAAAGAGTAAGTGAAAGCAGTGAACACCAGGATACCCACTGGAAGCGGAAACCCCACAACAAAGGAACCACCAACAGATAACAGAAGAAGGTGAAGGAGGGAGTGGAAACCATACCAACCTCAATCCAGGACCTATCTGGAAATACAATTAGATAGTGGAGAAACTACCCAGTACAAACAACTGAACAAGAACAAAAGAGAATCCCCAAAACCTTGTACACATGGAAGAACTAGCTTCAGCACAACCTGCCCTCACCAGCACAACAAATTACAAGAGGTGGTGGACAGAGTGACCATCAGTTAACCAACTAGTGTGAAGAACCCACAAAAGAAAGACCCCAAAACAATAAAAACCCAAAGACAAACACAGAGCCAACTTAAAGGACAGCCCAAGACCAGTGAGCTTGGAGGATTGAGACTACGCCACTAAATCTCACAGGTATTCTACTACAGAAATTCACACCATAAACCCAGGGAGCCAGAACAAATTAATTTAAGAAGCTGAAGCTAGCAAGAAGAGTCTCACAAACAATGGGAAGACAAAGAAACAATCCCCAAATGAAAGAAAAGGAGGAAGCCTCAGAAATAATGCTAGACAAAATAGAGGCAAGTTAGCTGTCAGATACTGAATTCAAAGCACTGCTTCTCAGGAATTTCAAAGAGCTCACAATGAGCTACCAGAAACTACAGGGGAACTACGATGAACTCACCGCAAAATATATCAGCATGAAAAAGGAAATAGAAACTATTAGCAAGGGCCTAGAGGAAATGAAGAATACAATTTCTGAACTGAAGAACACAGTGGAAAGAATCAAAAGCAGGATTGATGAAGCAGAAGGTTGGATCAGCGAGTTGGAGGACAAAAACAAAAAAAAACAAAAAAAACAAACCACCCAGAAAGAGCAAGAAAAGGAAAAGAGGCTCAGAAAGAATGAAGAGGAATTAAGAGAAATGCAAGACAATATGAAACATAATAATATCCAAATAATAGGAATACCAGAAGGAAAAGAAGAAGAGCAAGAGATAGAAAACTTATTTGAAAAAGTAATGATGGAAAACTTCTCTAATTTGATGTTACTTAAAAAGGAAGTAACATACAATGAAGCCTCGATAAGGTTAGCTGCTGACTTCTCAATGGAAATGCTCCAAGCAAGAAGAGAATGGCAAGAAATATTCCAAGTAATGAGAATCAGAGGTCTACAACCAAGGCTACTTTACCCAGCAAGGCTCTCAATCAAGATAGAAGGCCAAATAAAGAGCTTCCAAGACAAAAGAAGTCTAAAAGAATACACCTCCACCAAACCAGCTCTGCAAGAGATGCTAAAGGGACTGCCTTAAGGAAAGGAAGGAAAAGAGAGAGACAGAGAGAGGAACACAGGTACAAAAATGGCAACAAATAAGTACCTATCAATAATAACCTCAAATGTAAATGGGTTAAATGATCCAATCAAAAGACATAGAGTAGCTGAATGGATAAGAAAGCATGACCCACTGATATGCTGCCTACAAGAGACCCACCTAAGGACAAAAGACCTACACAGACTAAAGTGAAGGGCTGGAAACAAATTTTTCAAGCAAACAAACAGAAAAAAAAAGCCGGGGTAGCAATAGTCATAGCAGACAAAACAGACTTCCAAAAAAAAGGGTCATAAAAAGACCCAGAAGGTCACTTCATAATACTCAAGAGAGAATCTACCAAGAAGACATAAACATTGTAAATATATATGCACCCAACATAGGAGCACCCAAATATATAAAGAAAATCTTAGAGGACTTTAAGAAAGACATTGATAACAACACAATTATACTAGGGGATTTTAACACCCCGCTGTCAAAAATGGACAGATATTCCAAACAAAATATCAACAAAGTTATTGTGGCATTGAACAATGCCCTAGATGAAATGAACTTAACTGATATATATAGAGAGAGTTCTTCATCCCAAAGAAGCTAAATACACATTCTTTTCAAATTCACATGGAACATTTTCAAAGATAAACCACATGATAGGACACAAAATGAGCCTCAGCAAATTCAAAAAAATTAAAATCATACCAAGTATTTTCTCTGACCACAGGGACTGAAACTAAAACCAACCCCAAGGGAAAAAACCCAAAACACTCAAAATCATGGAGCTTGAACAGCATGCTATTAAACAATGAATGGGTCAAGAATGAAATTAGGGAAGAAATCAAAAAGCTTCTTGGAACAAATGAAAATGAACTCACAACAACCCAAAACTTATGGGACACAATGAAGGCAGTCCTGAGAGGGAAGTTCATAGCAACACAGGCTTACCTAAAGAAAATAGAAACATTTCAAACAAACAACCTAACCCGACGCCTGCAAGAACTCGAAGAACAACAACAAAGACAGCCCAGAGCAAGTAGAAGGAAGGAAATAACCAAGATCAGAGCAGAATTAAGTGACATAGAGACTAAAAGCACAATTCTAAGAATCAATGAATCCAGGAGCTGTTTTTTTGAAAAGATAAACAAAACCAACAAGCCTTTAAGCAAGATCATCAAGAAGAGAAGAGAGAGGACCCAAATAAACACAATCAGAGGAGAGATTACAACTGACACCACAGAAAAACAAAGGATTGTAAGAAATTGCTATGAAGAACTGTATGCCAATAAATTTGAAAACCTAGGTGAAATGGACAAATTTCTAGAAAAATATAATTTTCCAAAACTCACTGAAGAAGGAGCAGAAAGCCTGAACAGACCAATAACAGCAGATGAAATTTAAGCAGTAATCAAAAAACTCCCAACACACAAAAGCCCTGGACCAGATGGTTTCACGGGAGAATTATACAAAGCATTTAAGAAAGAGATAACCCCTATTCTTCACAGACTATTCCAAAAAATCTAAAATGATGGAAGACTCCCAAACTCTTTTTATGAAGCCAGCAACATCCTAACTCCAAAACCAAATAAATACACAACAGAGAAAGAAAACTTCAGGCCAATATTGATGATGAACATAGATGCTAAAAATCCTCAACAAAATATTGGCAAATCGCATCCAACAATACACTAAAAAGATCATACACCATGACCAAGTGGGATTCATCCCAGGGATGCAAGGATGGTTCAATATTCACAAATCAGTAAATGTAATACACCACATAAAAGCAAAGAGAAAAATTATATGATCATATCAACAGGTTTGGAAAAAGCATTTGATTAGGTACAGTACCCATTTATGATAAAAACACTCAGCAAAGTGGAAATAGAGGGAGCATTCCCCAACATAATAAAGGCCATATATGAAAGACCTACAGCTAATATTATACTCAACAGGCAAAAACTAAGAGCTTTTCCACCAAGATCAGGAACATGACAAGGTTGTCCACTTTCACCACTTCTATTCAATATAGTATTGGAAGTTTTAGCCACAGCAATCAGACAAGAAAAGGAAATAAATGCATCCAAATCAGAAAAGAGGAAACAAAACTGTCACTGTTTGCAGATGACATGATAGTGTACATGGAAAATCCTATAGACTCCACCCAAAAACTGCTTGAATAAATGAATTCAGCAAAACAGCGGGATACAAAGTCAATATCCAGAAATCAAAGGCATTTTTGTATACCAACAATGAAACAGCAGAGGCAGAAATCAAGAAAAAAATCCCATTCAATATAGCAAAAAGAAAAATAAAATACCTAGGAACAAACCTGACCAAAGAGGTAAAAGACCTGTATACAGAAAATTACAGAACATGAAGAAAGAAATCAAGGAAGACACAAACAAATGGAAATATATACCATGTTCATGGATTGGAAGAATTAACATCATCAAAATGTTTGTACTACCCAAAGCAGTTTACATATTCAGTGCAATACCTATTAAAGTACCAATGACATACTTGACAGACATAGAACAAACACTTCAAAAATTTATAAGGAACCATAAATGACCCCGAATAGCAGGTGCAGTTTTGAAAAAGAAGAGCGAAGTAGGAGGGATCACAATATCTGATACCAAACTGTATTACAAGGCCACTGTAATCAAAACAGCCTGGTACTGGCATAAAAACAGGCACATAGACCAATGGAACAGAATACAGAGCCCAGAAATAAACTCAAGTCTCTACAGTCAATTAAAATTTGACAATGGGGGCAGCAACATAAAATGGAGTAAAAATAGTCTCTTCAACAAATGGTGTTGGGAGAACTGGACAGCTACAAGCAAAAAAAAAAAAAATTAAATTCAAACACCAACTCACACCACACACCAAAATAAATTCAAGGTGGATAAAAGACTTAAATATAAGTCATGATATTATTAAAGTGCTAGAGGAGAAGAACATAGGCAGGAAAATCTCAGATATTTCATACAGCAACATTTTTACTGATATGTCCTCTAGAGCAAGGGACATAATGGAAAGAATAAACAAATGGGATCTCATCAAAATAAAAAGCTTCTGCATGGCTAAAGAAAACAGTATTAAAATAAAAAGAGAACCAACTGTATGGGAAAACATATTTGCCGATGATTCCTCAGACAAGGGTTAAATCTCCAAAATATACAAAGAACTTACATGATTCCACTCTAACAAAACAAGCAACCCAATTAAAAAGTGGGCAAAGGACTTGAACAGACACTTCTCCAGGGGGACATACAGAGGATCCAGAGACACATGAAAAGATGCTCAATATTGCTAGCTATCAGAGAGATGCGAATTAAAACCACAATGAGATACCACTTTACACTGGTCAGAATGGCCATCATAAACAATGCAATAAACAAGTGTTGGAGAGGTTGTGGAGAAAAGGGGACCTTAGTTCACTGTTGGTGGGATTACAGACTGGTACAGCCACTATGGAAAACAGTATGGAATTTTCTAAGAAAACTAAAAATGGACCTGCCTTTTGACCCAGCAATTCCACTGCTGGGATTATATCTTAAGAACTCTGAAATGCCAATCCAAAAGAACCTATGCACCCCAATGTTCATAGCAGCACAATTTACAATAGTCAAGAGTTGGAAGCAATCTAGATGCCCATCAGTAAATTAACGAATCAAAAAACTATGGTATATTTACACAATGGAATTCTATACAGCAGAAAGAAGGAGCTACTACCCTTTGCAACAGCATGGATGGAACTGGAAAGCATTATGCTGAGCGAAATAAGCCAGCAATGAAAGACAAATACCATATGATCTCACCTTTAACAGGAATCTAAACAACAAAACAAACAAGCAAGCAAAATATGACCAAAGACACTCAAATACAGAACAGGCTGACAGGGACCAGAGGGAAGAGGGGAGAGAATCACAGGAGAAAAGGGGAAAGATTCACAGGAACAAGTATAAAGTACACATGGACGATAACTAAGGGGGGGGTGGAAATGGGAGGGAAGTGGGGAGCACTGGGAGGGTGGGTAAGCTGACATGGGAGTAAAAGACAAAATTGTACTTGAACAACAATTAAAATAAATAAATTTTAAAAGTGATATTCTTAAGCTTGTGATATTTAATATTTCTGAGTGCATAATCATTTATTAAACTTCTACTCTGTGCTAGAGATAAAAGACAAGTTAGAAAGATATTTGTTCTGAGGAATGCACAGTAGAGTACCATGATTCTCACTCCTGGCTGCAGTTTAGAATCATGGGAGAGCTTTTATTTTTTATTTGTTATTTATTTTATATTTTAAATTATATTTTATTGTGTATGGTATTTTGTATCATATTTTATTGGGCTGTGTTCACCTCCTATTGTAGTTGAGTCTTTATCACCATTAACATTTCCAAGGTCAGCCATTGCCTGTGTTCTGTCCAGGGTCACACAGCATAAGCTACAACGCAACCTACAGATGGCTGCTACTTATGCTGGACTTGGAGTTGCCCAGGTGAGGCAAAGTTGTGAACCAAGACTGGCTGCTACTAGTGCTGGGCCTAGGGAAACTTAGTGAGAGGTAAGGTGCTTGCTGAAACCAAATGCTGCTTGTTTGAGAGAATTTAGGAAAATCTGAAGCATAGGTCAAGACAAGCCATTCATTTAGAAAAGTCAAAAAACAGCTGGGTGGGCCTGAAAGTTGGGCGGGTCAGGGCCTCAGGGAATCAATCACCAGGGAAACAGCGTGAACAAGGTTGAAGGAGTTGCAGGTATGGTGTCCTATTTCCAGCCCTGTGGCTCTGTGACTCTGCAAGGGAAGTCTCAGAAAAGGAACAGTGGCCTCTGCCAGCATTTCTGTCTGGGAGAAAGCTGCATTCAGCTCTTGCCCTGATGCTAGACAATTCAGTTCTTGTCTCTGAGGCCTTTCAATCTGCTGCCCTGGTGCTGAAGCTCAGAGAGAGTAAGTCTGTGCACAGGCCTTTTAAGAGGAACTGCTTTGGATTCAAGAAGTTTCTGTCTTCCACAGCCTTTATCTCCACTGGTTTTTACAGCAGGGAGACTTATCTTCATGGCACTGAAACCCTGGGTTGGGTGACCCAGTGCGGGGCTGGATCCCCTTCCTCCTAGATGTCCCTTCCGATTTTTAGCCATCACACATGGGTGTAGGACCAGCCCGTTCTATGTCTCTATTCCTTCTACCAGTCTCAGTGTGGTTTCTTCTTTAATTCGATAGTTGTAGGACTTTCATTCAGCTTGATTTCTGATGGTTCTGAATAATGGTTGTTCTATAGTTTAGTTGTAATTTTAACGTGGTTGTGTAAAGAGGCTAGCCATGTTTACCTATGCCACCATCTTCTAGAATCATGGGAGAGCTTTAAAAAATGTGTGTGCCCAAGCTCCACTTTCAAATGTACAGCTGAACTTGAAAATCACTGCCAGTCTAGTGAGACCAACATACAAGTGAGACAAGTGATTAAGTGCAGCTTTATATGATGAAGGTTCCTAAGAGGTTTTGGGTATAACAAGTGTGATAATGCATCCAATTCAGCCTAAGGCTTGGGAAAGGGTCTGTGAAGGCTTTGCTATGAAACTAAACCTTTGCCTGAGCCAAGTTGTGAAAGGTCAGTAAAGTTTAATCTGGAAAAGGATGGGGAAAATGTTTCAGGCATATAAAAGTGCCTGGGTAAACATTCAGAGGTTTCTAATGTTTCCATCCATCATCTTCCTCACCTCCCATGCTGACTCATAACCATGACCCTAAGCTGTAACCCCATCCCTCTGCACCCCTGGCTTCATAAGACCTGTGCTGTAGCTTTGTTACCTGCTCACCATCCTAACCACACCATGCACTTTCCCTCTGTTGCAATGCCTTTCTTCTATCCCGATAAAAACAACAACAAAAACCTTTCTTGTCCTTCAAGGTCTAGCTCTAGTTGTACCCTCTAGACCAGAAAATTATAACCTGTGAGCAAAATCTAACCCATCACCTGTTTTTGTAAATAAAGTTTTATTAAGACACAGACATGCTCATTCATTTAAGTAGCATCTGTGCTTTCATGTTACAATGGCAAATTAAATAGAATTAAGTAGTTGTTTCAGAAATGGCGTGGCCTCCAAAGCTGTGTATCCTTGAGATAATTGCTACATAACCCTTCCAGGCTTCAATTTCCTTATGAGTATCATGGTAATAATTGTAAAACCACAGCATGTTTTTTTACAATGATTAAATGAGATACTGTGTATTTGGTGGATGCTGTGATGTACCACCCTGATCCTTCTTCAGAATGAGGATATATTTCCCCAGTCATCAAAAGAGCATTTGCCTGTCAGCCTCGTGCTGCACTGGAAGAAAACTTAACGTTGTAATTTTGTTTTTGGGGGGCAGCCCTCTTCTAATGATTTCTTATTCTGGGAGGCATAAAGACCTGGTCCCTTACACCCCAACTTGGATTTGCCTGAGGAGCCATCTCAGTACTAGAGTTCCCTATGGATCATGGAAATCCAGCCTTTCTTATACCCAGTTCTGCTTCCTTTCACAGCTTTTGATCCCAAGAGCTCTCAGTTCATTCTCAGGGCCTGCAGTCAGTGATCCAAGCCCATGACACTAGAAGTGGTCCATAAACAGACGCTGAGATGGGATTTTGGAGCATATCACTATCTGGCTGCCAAGGAGAATTCTGTCTCTGGAAGGTGGAACACACATTGCCCATGCGGCTGCTTACACTTCCAGCTGTAATCTGGGATGTACTGCATACTTACAGAAGGGAGTGGACAGGCTGGTGCAAGGTGTTAGGCATTTGAGAAGTAAGAGGGAAATAGTAATCATTAGGACTGTGAATTGGCTGGCTGCTATTAAGCTCCACTGATGTCTTGGGAAAAGGTAGAAAAAAGCTGAGATTGACTAATTAGAAAATAAACGACAAATGTGAAGGCCAGAGGCCCTCCCTGGAAACAATAAAGAGGTTCCTATCTCTTAAGTTGGGAGGGGAAGTGGTTCAAAAGTGAGGACAAAGACCTGGATTTAATTGTAAGAGTGGCTGAGACAGGTGTGCTATGCCAAGGTTGGGCAAGTGGGCTCCTGATGCAGGGTATGGGTGCATCTGCATTGATGTCCCCCCAAAATCTTGTATCTCCACATTGCCCTGACCCCTCTGAGCCTGCACAAATATTCCTCTCCTCAACTCTGTTAAGGGGTAGATACATTTATACAATGGAATACTACACAGCAGAAAAAAAGAAGGAACTCACATTTTGTGACAGCATGGATGGAACTGGAGAATATGCTAAGTGAAATAAGCCAGTCAGTGAAATATAGAACTATATGGTCTCTCTTATAAGAGGAATCTAATGAACAAAATAAACTAATGGGTAAAATAGAATTAAAGGCATGGAAACATGGAACAGACTGACAGTGGCCAGCAGGAGGAGGGAGGGGAATAACGGTGGAAAGAAGGGAAAGGGACTAGTCAAAGAACTTGTATGAATGACCCACGGACATGGACAACAGTGTGGAGATTGACTGAGGGAATGGGGAAGGGAAAACTGGGACAATTGTAATAGAATAACAATTTAAAAAGAGCTAGATAAGCACACACACACACACACCCACCCACGCCCTTCCTGCTTGAATTTAATGCAGAGGTCTCTCCTCTGCAAGACATGCACTCTTTTTGGGATCTCTACCATCTTCTCTCCCAACCACCTGGTCAGTTACTGGGGTTAGGTCACAAAATAACTGTGCCAAAGACCTGTGGGGACTTCTAAGGGAGGAAAAGAACTACACCCTCCTCAGTATAATTTCAACCCTAGCCAATGGAGAGAATATGCATGTCACTTGATTCTGAGGGTGCCTGATGAAAGTGGGTGGAAGGTCAATTTGAATACAAGAGAGCTTACCAATATAAGAGCACTCCTCAAAGTACTGGATATAATAATACGCTGGCAAGGAGCCAAGTGAATATGCGGTAGGATGGCACCTAGAAACGTGGAAAAAACAATGACCTACATTAAGTGAGGTTGAAATGATGGAATTGCTTGACAGACAGCATTACACAACAGAGAAAGGAAAGGATGTGTTTGGTACCTTTTCTCTTGCCCGATTTGATGGGAAATGACATGCTCAGCAATCTCAGTGTATTTATGTTATGGTTATATCATTCTGGATATCTCCAAACCAAGCAAGGGGGTGCAGATTAGTGTCAATAATATTACTCCAACAGTGTTCCTTAGGGACCCAGTAGTCCAGACACACCAAGAGACTCCCAGGCCATTGATGGTTTTGCTGGACCCATGTGGTTTTAGTTCCAGGAGTCCTTTCCCCACACTCTACCCTATTCTTAACCAGAACAATATCGTACCTAACTTAATGGTCCACATTAGTCTCCTCTGGCTTACCAAACCCCTTTATGTAGGGCAGTCCTGGATATTTGTACCTGATTATGAGATGGGGCCCATCATTTCCAATGACAAAGTGCAACTGAGGAAGAAAAGAAGGCAACTCAGTGTACCCTGTGAGATAATTTCAGAGAACTATTCATCTCTGGTAACAAAAAGTAATTTTTGTTTAGGAAGCAATCTCTAAGCTTTCTTTTTTTGCCTCAATCTATATTATGTATTGATTTGTAAGTTCCAGCATTTCAGCTATTTTACACTAATTCTTTTCTGTTTTAAAATCCACAATGTGTATAGTTTAGATACTACTTGGACACCTCTTACATACATGAACATTGTTCTTTGGGAATGCCAAGCTGAGAATGCTTGCTTTTAGATTACTCAAGTAACCTTACACCACATGGAAATTATTCCTCAGTCACTTAATTTTAAACTCGATGGCCTTCCATGATCCTGATTTTTCATGTGCAGAATAGATGTTCGCTGTTACTACTATTTAAGGAGAAATAGTAAAGCTTCCTCATTTCATCTTGTACTAACTAGCTTCCTAGAAATATTCTCCCGAACAATACTAAAAATTTCACTGCAGTAACTCTATGACTTGGGTCCAAAATAGTCACTGTACAACACAGTGCTGTTTTAACCACCAACTTTCACTCAGTGCTTAGCAGTTTGGTCTTTTGGATGACATGTTGAATGCTTTCTGTGTTTCTCATTTACTGCATAAGAACCCATCAGATTCTCTCTTTACTCCTTGTTTAGAGAGTAGAAACCATTGCTGTAATGGGGAGCAGGAAGACCATGAAGAAGAGAATAAATGAAGAAGAAGAAAGAGAAGGGGCTTGGCCAGTAGGGATAAATGCTAATTTTTGGTTGGCGTTTGCTACAATGAAAAACCAAATAGACTGATTGAAACAGCCTTGACCTAATTGCCAGAGGTCTGAGGACTTGAGAGAACCAGTGCTGTGATCTTGGACATGGCATTTAATGTTTGTTTATCTGAATTCTTTTATCTGTAAAATGCAAAGTACTATGCCTGCCCAACTTATACCTCTCTGGCTTATTATGAAGACTCTCCATAAAACATACTGCATCCTAGGGAGGCACTTGGTTTTATTATGGGTGTGTAAGCATCCATAAATCCTGCCTCAAGATCTGTTGGCAAAGACGTTGGTTGGGTACACAGAACTGAATTACTCTTTGTGAAGTAAAACAAAGCTTTTACAGTTTTGCCTGGTAGCAATCACAAATTACTATTTGTGAGGGAAAACAAGCTTGTACTTGACAGTTTTGCCTCGTAGCAATCCTGGTGCTGATATAATAGAGCTGAGGACAGACTTCTTTGGGGCAGCTGTGCTACTGGGAAGGAAGGACTTGGCCAGATCATAGCTATGATATCTACTGACTTGCCTTTGTTGTTGATTACTTCTCTGTTGAGTAATACCTCTTTGGAGCCATACAATTCTGCAGTTTAGGGAAAACAATGTCAGGTAAATTCAGAGTTTCTGCTCCACTTGATTACTTATTTATTTATTTTACACCAGTATCTACAATTGGTTATTCACTGAAAGACTGATCCATTTTTACATCCTCTTTTGAATAATTACATTTTTTACTCAAGAAAGAAATAAGATACGGTTCTGGACATCTTGGCTTATTTTTTCTTTTGAATTTTTAGTTTCAATCAACAAAAGCAATTATGTGATCAGATAATAAAAATAGCAATAATGTTTGAGCAACTTCTACAGTCTGACTCTTGTGCCAAGAATTATACGAGGTGGGGCAAAATAGGTTTATAGTTGTGAGCAATGAAACAGTTTATTCCTATATTATTATTCATTAATATTATTATTTTATATATGAACAACTATAAACCTACTTTTGCCACACCCTGTATCTATATTAATTCATATAGATACAGAGTGTGGCAAATTAACATTCACTGTTAATTCTAACAGTGAAACTGAGAGTGGATATTTGCATCTATAGCTTGAGAAAGTGAGATTTAAGATGAGCCACAAACACAAGATTGTGAAGTAAGCGGTAGATCTGAGATTCAGATCCAGCTGTGTCTGATTTTGAACCCAAGGCCCTTAATGACTTTGCTCTCCCATCTTCACCCAAGGGCATCTATTCTGAGGAAAGTGTGCAGTGTACTGAGGGAAAAGAATGAATAAACTAGTATTTCTGTCCTCATCAAGCCCCATTTAATGTTTGGATGAGTATTACAAAAACTATTATTGAGGGAACCACAAGGCTGAAACAATAGTTACTATAATAGTTATTTATAGAAATAGTACATTTTCACAGTTTCAGGGGAAATAGTCTATTTTTAAGCAATAAAAATGGCAACAGAATGTGCGGTATATCTTGACTTCAACAAGGCATTGGACAAGTTTTATTTTATAAAGTCTTTGAAGAAGAATGTAGAAATATCATGTAAATGACAGAATGGAAATTCTGTATGGAGAATTTCAGAACTAATTGAAGCCCTACATCCAAACAGTTATGGTAGATTTACACAATGAAATACTACTTGTCTGTGAAAAAGAAGAAAATTTTGCCCTTTGCAACAGCAGAGATGGACCTGGAGAACATTGTGCTAAGTGAAATAAGCAGTCACAGAAGGACAAATACCACATGATTTCACTCATATGTGGCATCTAATGAACAAACTAAACTAACAAGAAAAATAGAGACAGACTCATAAATAGAAAGCTCTGAGGGGGGTGTTAGGGAGTGGTGGGATCAAGCAAAAAGAAAAAGGACTCTTGGACATGGACGACAGTGTGGTGATTGTATTGGGGAGGCCATGGGTGGAGGTGGAATGGAGTATAACAGGGCTAAATGATACTGAAATAATACAATTAAAAAGATAAAAAGGAATAATAAGAAAAAAGATGAACAACATAAACAACAAAATGGCAAAAAATACATATCTATCAACAATTGACTCTAAAAGCAATATAAACAAACAAGCAGAACAGAAACAGATCCATGGATAAAGACAACATTTTGAGATTGCTAGAGGGGAGAGAGGTTGGGGAAACAGGTGAAAAAGATGAAGGGATTAAGAAGTAGAAAGTAGGTGTTACAGAATAGTCATGGGAATGTAAAATACAGCATAGGGAATATAGTCAATAATATTGTAATAACTATGTATGGTATTAGATGGGTGTGAAATTTATTGGGATGATTACTTAGTGAGTTATGTAATGTCTAATCACTGATGTACACCTGAAACTAATGTAATAATATATGGCAACTGTAATTAAAAAAATAGAAATCATTTGAAAATGGAAAAATGGAAAAAAATGATTGACTAATATAGTCAAGGTCAAGCTGGAGTGAGGTTCTAGAGATAGGCCATAGGGCTCTGTCCTAGCCCTTTACCTATTCAACTCTTTCAACCCTTGATTTGTTTACCACATCACAAATCCTGTGAATTGCATATGAGTTCGAGAAATCATTGACACATTAGGTTAAAAATTAATCATCACTAAGGATAATGTAAAGCTTGGATTTAAGCTCAGGAAGTTGGGGTTGATGCAAAAACAGCTGAGCTAGAAAAGATTTAGAAGTACTGTAGGTTGATATAACACGATGCAGCTGCTAAAGGATGAAGCTTTGTGTTCAGATCAAGAAAGATGTTCCAATGTAATCGTCATCGGTTGTACTTGTAAAAAATATTACCATAGTTCCAGGTGTCTTCCTTTAAAGGAGATATTGACCAGGCAGTGAGAGGCAGCAGAGACAACATTTTTTTAGAATCTACCAAGAACCAGATTATGAGCGAGGTGTCATCCAAATTTCAACATTCCTACGAAGCACTTTTAAAGAAAACTGCAGCAACTGAACCTCAGAAAGGTTAGTAAGTTGTTTGGAACGACTCTGACATTTGATTGCAATCGACTTAAGTCTTGAGCTCAGATCTGCACCGTTACACCAGGGTCCCAGAGGGAACTACAGGGAGTGACCTGGGAGCAGGAATGAACGGAGGCAGGTAGAGTAGAGAACTGAATTACCACTGACAAGGCATCTGTCATTTGCTAGGCATTTTACACACACAGTCGCAGTTAATACAGTAACTCAGTGAAATAGGTATTAGCACATCTGCACTTTGATATGAGAAAACTGAGGTTTAAAGAGCTAAATAACTCACATAAGATCACGTAATAAATGGTGGAATCAACATCAGGCTACTCATCTCTTTGAGTTTCCCAACTTCAGATATTACACACACCACACATATTGATTTTGCCCAATTTGTATTGTAATTTACTTTTTAAAAAATCTCAGTTTTTAAAACTTAAACTCAATTAATTTTTTAACTAGAAAACTGTACACAAATGCCCAAATGAGAAACCAACTATGCCAAATCTATGAAAGAGAAACCAGCACCTCTTACCATAATCAGAAAGAAACTATGAACTTAAATACATTGTAAACAAAATAATATTGTGGATTCTAGCTAGATACTGTGCCTTGCAGAAGATTTTAGCTCTGAGGTCTCCTCTCTCTTTGTTAAAAAAGGAATTTAGCAAGGTTACTAAACCTTTTAGTACTTCACTTAAGAAGAATTGAAAAATTTAAATAGAGTAATTTTCTTGCTATAGTTATGTATAATTCAATGCTTTTTAATGCAGTGTCTGTGAGATAGCTAAAATCATCTCCTGAACCACCTGAGGACATCTTACATTCTACCAGTTGTCCCCCATGTTTTTGAATGTACTCTTTACCATTCTTCTTAACTATCTTGAAAAATAGTGGGATGATGAATGTGGCGGGAAAAGAAGAAAAAAGACTTGGGACAATCCCCATTATTTTCAAATCCTGGAGAGTTGACATGTGGGAAATAGTACTGATTTCTTCCTTCTGGCTCATCAAAATCAGACTAGGGCAAAGTATGTAACATTTTGGAATGCAACTTTCAGCTCAATATAATACACAACACGAACATTAAAACTAACAAGGGAAATGGCTCCTGCTCAAAGAACTGAGCTCTCTACACAGGAAAATTGCTAGCAGACCATCTTCCAGGATTGATAGAGAAGAATTGATTTTATTACTTGGGGGTTTGGAGTCAAATTTAAGATTCTTTAGAACTTTAAGGTCATTTTTCACCTCTACCATTGTCTAAGACTTCATGGTGCTTCTAGAAACTCAAAGATCACTTGACATTTAAGATCCTGGAGTTGGGGCTCCTACTCTACCAGGGGTGTCCAACCTGCAGCCCACAGGTGCATGCAGTTCAGGGTGGTGTGAATGTGGCCCAACACAAAATCATCAGTTTACTTAAGACATGAGATTTTTTATGATTACATGTTGTGATGCATTTAATGTATAGCCCAAGACAACTCTTCTTCCAGTGTTATGCAGAGATGCCAAAACACTGGACACCCCTGTGGCCTAGACAAAGATTTTTCAACCTCAGCACTGCTGACATTTAGGACTGGATAATTTTTTGTTGTGCAAGGGCTCTCCTGTGTACTGTGGCATATTTAGCAGGATTCCTGGCCTCTATACACTGGATACTAGTCACATGCCCAAGTTGTGACAACGAAAAGTGTCTCTATACATTGCCACATGTTTCCTAGAAAGCAGACCATTCTTGGTTGAGAGTCACTGCTCCAGGCCCACTTCTCTCTCTGTATATCTATTCTTCTGAGACAGGAATCCAAAAGAAACTTCTTAAATATTTATGCCTCATGCATACCTTTACCATTGCACTTAATGCATCTAACACGCAGCTACTGAGCATCTACAATATTCTAGATGCTGCATTATGCACTGTGGCTCCAGTGATAATGGGTATAGACCTAGTCCTTGCAGAGCTTTATGGTAGGTGGATGAGGCTGAAGAGGTCAGAGGGAGATGATGTATACCTGTGTATTATCATAATTAAACGGTGTTTTTGTCTGTTTCCACTATTATCTTGTGATCTTTCCGAGAACCATGTCTTTTTAACCTTTTGATTCCCAGGGTTTGGAATATAGAAGATGCTCAACAAATGTTGACTGACTAAGTGACTGAAAAGGTAGGGGTTTGAATAAGGATGGAAAGTTTAATATACCTAACCGGTATATTAAACATGAAACATATACAAACACACCCAGGATTATCTACAAATATGAACTCTGCATGGCCTACCATCCTCTTTCTAGTACTTTACATTAAGGTTAACAGATAAAAATGTGACCAAAAGGAATGATCAAAGCAGGGTTTTTTTGATGTGGCTCACCTTGGTGTATTTGGTCAAACTGCAACTTTACTAAATTTCATTAATAATTTCAGCATGGCATGAGCAGTAGGTAAAGACCACAAAGATTAGTGATTGAGCTGACATTGTAATGCTATGTGTTCTATGCCATTAAAACATTTCTCCATTGAAATAACCACATCAAAATGTTCTATATCTGGAAATGACTAATTTACTAATATAAATGACTAATTTAATTAATGACTGTTNGGCACATGCCTGGGTTGTAGTCCAGTTCCCTGCAGGCCAACTCCCAGCAGGGGACGCACGAAAGGCAACCATACATTGATGTTTCTCTCCCTCTCGTCTTCCCTTCCCCTCGAAAGATAAATAAATAAAATAAAATAAAAACATTTCTCCATTGAAATAACCATATCAAAATGTTCTATATCTGGAAATGACTAATTTACTAATATAAATGACTAATTTAATTAATGACTGTTAACATTTATATAAAGTAAGTAAGGAAGTACATGGACAATAGAAAGGGAAATTCCTTATGGTACCAAAATATTAAACATCTTTCATCTCAATCATAGCAACCAACCTTAGTCTTTCTAAGGACACAGCAATCTATAAATAAAAATGACGAAGGTAATTCAACTATGCACTTTATTTTTTGAAAAGTCCCTTCTGCTCATCATTCATAGTGTGTGGACGGGAACCATATTCTTATTTTTATATCATGCACAACACAGAACACTTTATCTTACTTATAGTAGGCACAAAACAAAATTTGTTGGGGGAAAGTGGAAAGCATGTCACAATATAGTTATTTCATGTACATGATGTATTCTGCTATATTTATGCTGAGTATGTTTCTAATTATGGTGGTGCTTATTATTTCATCAGTAGCTTTGAGTAAAGAAACCTGTATCCATCAGACCCCAATAAACATCAGCTATTTTTATTATCAAGCATCTACTCACCTTCTCAATTTATCTGGAAAATGAGCCCCTTTTCATTCTCAGCTCCATCTCCATTCTTGAGGGGAAGAGCATGTGATTCTGATTGAGGTGTCACATTTTATACTGTTCTGCTTCAGTGATTGTTTCAGGATTGTCCGGCTGGGGCAAATAAGTTGATGGGAGTTTCTTTGATTTTCTCTGGAACATTTGGTGGAAGACTGCTTGTTTTTTTCCCCTCAAGCCTAGAGCCATGAGAAAAGACATTCCAGATGATAGAGTCTGTGCAAAGTAGAGAGAGAGAGAGAGAGAAAGAGAGAGGAGACTGACACACTGGGTACTATGGACATTGATTAAACCTGCAGCTACGCTGTGCCAGAAGCTAGTATGACCACAAGTTTTTTTGGTTATTCTCCTTTGGCTTAACAAGTTTGGGCTGATTTTCTGCTACTTACAACTTAAAGTCTTTACTTACACATACTCCAAACTCAAATTACATTTTATTCATTTCACAGCATATTTTATTATTATGCACATTATTGCAATTTTAATGCTTGAGGAAGGGGTTGAGTAAGTCTGAATGGGGTATTAAGGGTAAATAATGTAACACTAATTCATCTAGTATTTACTGAGTCTCTATTATGTGCCCTTGCACAGAGAATTCTAAAATACAAAGCCAAACGTA
Organism: Sturnira hondurensis; assembly: GCF_014824575.4. Classification (NCBI taxonomy): domain Eukaryota; kingdom Metazoa; phylum Chordata; class Mammalia; order Chiroptera; family Phyllostomidae; genus Sturnira; species Sturnira hondurensis. Next base: position 699,108 of record NW_028086146.1, on the reverse strand, counting down.
TAAAGGCAGCAACAAAATTGCTTCTCTTAAATGCTTTTCCCCTTTGTGCTAGATTTATATTTAGTGTCTTTTGCTTTTCATATGAGCCTTTCATAAATTGTAAGTTCCTTTATATCTACATAATATTAAAAATCATCTCTTTAGAAATATGCAGAAGGAAAGGAATTTTTGCCATTCATTTAGTTTCCCAAAGAAGTTTAATTTTATATATTCAAATTAGACAACAAGAGTTTCTCAAAAGTATTTTTTTCTTTAAAGCATCATTATTTTGTCATTTAACTTGATTTTCAGTTAGCTTTTAATTTCCATCTGAAATGTACACCTATCCAAAGGGACACTAATTGTGTAGCTTTTATAAGGATGGTAGTGAATGGCTTTCTGCTAGGCTAGAAACCCTAATTTCTCATGGCTTCTAGGAGCATGGGCCCTATATGCATACAATAGCTCTTAGTATATAGCCTATCACATCCACAGCTTGGCTGAGCATCTTCCCAACTTTGGAACCACTGGCAGCTCAAGCCACTTGAGCTGTGCGTTGGCATCTGTAAGGAAAATCAATCCTAACCGTGGTCTCAAGAATTAGTACCCACACAAGATTTCATTCTCTGAGCCTCAGTTGTCGATGTGGCATGTTGGATACATGTAAAATAAACTCTTCAGTTAAAGGCAGAAAAATTGACAACTAGTTTCTAAAAATGTGTGAAATCATGTTAACGGTTCCCTTGACAAATTCAAAACTATGTTTTCTGAGCTATTTCTGACACTTGTCCAACATGAGGTAGATTGTATGAGCTAAGGAAAATGTTAGGTCTGCTTTTGGTTTGAATTATGTTAGTTCAGCATGATAATACTAGACAGTTCACGTTGAAAAGAAGCTGTGGTTGGCAGTTTAGTTGGTCTATAACTAATGAAAACAGAGAAATAACTCATTCAACAACAATTTACATCAAGCGTCTTCTTTTTTTAAAATTTATTTATTTAATTACTTTTCAAGTACAGTTTTCTGTCTATTACTCCCATCCCATCCCATCCCCTATGCTCCCCCCTCCCTCCCATTTCCATCCTTCTCAGTTGTTCTCCATGTATCCTTTATATATATTCCTCTAAATCCCTCCCCTATTTCCCCTGAAATTCCCTCCCCTCTCCTCTCTGGTCACTGTCAGCCTGTTCTGTATTTCAGTGTCTTTGGTTATATTTTGCTTGCTTGTTTGTTTTGTTGTTTAGCTTCCTGTTAAAGGTGAGATCATATGGTATTTGTCCTTCAACACCTGGCTTATTTCACTCAGCATAATGCTTTCCAGTTCCACCCATGCTGTTGCAAAAGGTAGGAGCTCCTTCGTTCTTTCTGCTGCATAGAATTCCATTGTGTATATGTACCATAATTTTTTTATCCATTCATTTACCGATGGGCACTTAGGTTGCTTCCATCTCTTGGCTATTGTAAATTGTGCTGCTATGAACATTGGCGTGCATAGGTTATTTGGGATTGGTGTTTTAGGGTTCTTAGGATACAATCCTAGCAGTGGAATTGCTGGGTCAAAAGACAGGTCCAATTTTAGTTTTCTGAGAAAATTTCATACTATCTTGTCTTCTTTATAGATAAAATGTTTTAAGACTTAAGATCTGAGCAGGAGAAATAAGAAAATTAGTTTGGGGGAATAAAGAAATATAGAACCAGGGATAGCATGTGATCTCTCATTTGACTGGTGAAGAAACCAAGGTCAGAAGAGGTGGAGTGACTTTCCCGAGGCTTCAGTGGCTAGAGGCTGAGCTGGAATAGAAACCCATAGTATTGATTCTATCTAATGCTTATGCTTTAATATTAAATATAGGATATCTTTATAATCTATTTTAGGGTAGAAATGTAGACAGAGTAACATCAGATCTATAGCATTTACTTTGAGCTTGTTGTCTGTAAGGTGCTATGTGATTCTAAGGATTGGCAGTAGGAGTAGGTGATGGAGGCAGCCAGTCATATGGTACTGAAAGCTTCGTTAGCCAGGAAAAAAAAATCTCCCTGCACCATCCTGGCATAAAACCTAGTTCAAGTTGAGACTCCATTCTCTTGTTTTGAAGTTTTTCTTTCTTCGTTAAAATTCAGGTAACCTTTGACTGACGTGGCTCAGTTGGTTGGGTATTGTTCTGCAAAGCAAAAGACTGCTGGTTTGATTCCCTGTTGGGGCACATGCCTAGGTTGTGGTTTGGTCCTGGTCAGGGCACGTATGAGAGGCAATGGATTGATGTTTTCCCCTCACATTGATATTTATTTCCCCCTCTTTCTCCCTCCCTTCCCTTCTCTCTAAATATAAACAAATAAAATCCTTTAAAAATTTCAGGTAAAACATATGCTCTTCCCCAAATTTCTCCAAATTTAATGGCTGTCCTACAAAGTAGAGGTAAATTTTTTCTAGCTTACTTTCCCCTCTACAAACCTCTAATCTACTATCTTTTGTCTTTTTTACATTTAAACTTTATCTAAGAAAACCTCAAGGGTTCTAATGGTGATGAAAGATATGGGCTGTGAGATATGAGTATTTTTAAGAATTCAAATTTTTAAAAATAAACATACATTTTATAAAATAATAAAATATCTACTTAAAAATGTAGATGTCTTTAAAACAATGTTAAAGAAATCACATATCTCTGCATTGTCATAAATATGGGTCACTTTGGCTCTACTCTTCACATTTTATTATATTCACATCAAAAATTTGATTGCTATATATATATATATACGATAATATGCTATTCTCTAATCATGCTAGAGAAATGTTGTGCTAACACTATGAAAACGATAAATTCNTACTTTCCCCTCTACAAACCTCTAATCTACTATCTTTTGTCTTTTTTACATTTAAACTTTATCTAAGAAAACCTCAAGGGTTCTAATGGTGATGAAAGATATGGGCTGTGAGATATGAGTATTTTTAAGAATTCAAATTTTTAAAAATAAACATACATTTTATAAAATAATAAAATATCTACTTAAAAATGTAGATGTCTTTAAAACAATGTTAAAGAAATCACATATCTCTGCATTGTCATAAATATGGGTCACTTTAGCTCTACTCTTCACATTTTATTATATTCACATAAAAAATTTGATTGCTATATATATATATATACAATAGTATGCTATTCTCTAATCATGCTAGAGAAATGTTGTGCTAACACTATGAAAATGATAAATTCCTACTCCTAGAGCTGAGAGGAAAGATTAGTGTAAGTTGGTAAGGGATAGGAAAATATCTGTGCCATACATTGTTATATCCACAGTGCTTAGCATAGTTCCTATCATACTATAGCTTTCCAATAAATATTGGTTGCATGAAAGAACAGAGAAAAAGGGACTAGGACTATAGTCATAGTCTCCTAAAAATTACCTAAATGAGGATTGAACCATCTCTCTAATGCTAGTAAATGCAGAAGTGAGGTATACAAATATAACTACTACACAGATAAAGTAATTTGTGGGGTAGGGGTTCAAGGATACTCCTTTGATGGGTTTGCAAACCTGCATTCTCACCTAAGAGCTGGAAAATTGAGATCATTATGATTTTCTATCCATTAAGGCCTCCTACTCAAAAGAACACAATTTTAAAAGAAATGCATTTATTCTGTCTCAGATTTTTGTGTGCTTTTTTTTTATTCTGTAAAGCCTAATGAGCTTGTCAGAGTTTCCATGGTGAACATGGGGCACCATGGAAACTGATAGATTTAGCTACACGAAAAGAATAAATAAAATAGGCAGGCATTTATTTCACTGTGCAATGACAACTCCTCTCCTGGATGGGAGAGAAAAGTGGCTTCTCATTTGACCCCCCTGCCCTTATCCTCTGTGCCTCAGGAAAACACAATTTATGTCCAATGCATCATTTCACTAACCTATATTGATGAATTGGTTATCTCCTCGAGGTCCGACTTTTATTCCTACATTTGTTTTACTTCAGGGTGGGTCTCCGTGTCACTGGTAGTGGTTGGAAAACCATGTAAAATGTGAAAATTGTAGATGACAACCCACAGTGCAGTGAGTATGTGAGTCATGAAAAAATTGAATGGAAAATTCTTTGCAGTCTACAGTGATGAGACAACATGTGAGAATAACTGGAGTCAAGACCCAGCTCTATCCTATACTAAGTAAATAGGAAGGTCAATGCCCGTGAATCTCAGTTTTCCCATCTCTGAAATGAGTGAAATACAGCCTCTTTCTATTTTGTAAGGTAGTACTGTGGCTCAAAATGAGATGGTAAAAGAGAATGCCTTTCAAAACAGGTCAAGTTCTTAGCAGGAGTGACTGACCAGCTGCAGGTACAATTACACCAATAAGCTGGCCAAAATGTCAAACTATTATACTATGGTCCCATTCTTTCCCTCAGACAATTAAACATTCAGAATACATTGGTCCTACCTAGTAGTTGGGGAGCTTTGAGACAACATATTTCAATCTGAAATAGGGAGAGATGAGATCTTAAGAAATGAAGCTTTTCAACTTTCTTATATGTTTAAAAATTTGTATAATGAAATGTTGGAAAACTAAATCAAGAAAGTAAAGCTCTTTTTTAAGTTCTAGTCCCAATGAAAAGCTGAATATTAACACACACTCACTATAGTTCCTTATGTTTTCATACATAAGATATAGGCAATAGAGCCCTCTCATGAAATTCAGCATTTATACAAGTCTATTGAGCAGCTCCTCTTGGCCAGGTACTGTGTTAGGGGATACAGAGGAAGAACTGAAAAAAGGGACCATGGTTCTTCAGGAGACTGCAGTCTTCTGGTGGAGACAGACTAATGAAGGAAGAACACTTAACATTGAGAGGGAAAGAAAGTACAAAGATTTCCTGGAGGGGGATGAGAGTGGGCAATTAAGCTAATGAATTTGCCCAGGGGACAGTGGGTAGTAAAATGAGGCAGGCACCATGGAAGGCTTATAAGGGCACTTCAGGTAGAGCAGAGGTGTAGTGCATGGCAATGGACAGGAGGAGAAGAAGCATCCATACAAAGGAGAGTCTCTTTTCTTCAGAAGGAAGTGAAATGTGAAGGTTGGGCCCTGCAAGTGCATACACCATTGGTGGATTTAAAAAAAAAAATTTAAATATATTTTATTGATTATACCATTACAGTTGTTCTATTTGCCCCTTCATTCCCCTCCACCCTGGACACCCCTCCCACACCATTCCCCTCCTTTAGTTTATGACCACATGTCTCAAGTTCTTTGGATTCTATATTTCCCCCACTATTCTTGCCCTCCCCCCTATCTATTTTCTACCTACCATCTATGCTATTTTCTGTACCTTCTCCCCCCTTCTCCTCCTCCCACTCCCCTGTTGCTAACCCTCCATGTGTTCTTCATTTCTATGGTTCCACTCCTGATCTAGCTGTCCTCTTGGTTTGCTTTTGTTTTAGGTGTGGTTGTTAATAACTGTGTGTTTGCTGTCCTTTCACTGTTCATATTTTTTATCTTCTTTTTCTTAGATAAGTCCCTTTAACATTTCATATAATAAGGGCTTGGTGATGATGAACTCCTTGAACTTGACCTTATCTGAGAAGCACTTTATCTGCCTTTCCATTCTAAATGAAAGCTTTGCTGGATAGAGCAGTCTTGGCTGTAGGTCTTTGGATTTCATGACTTGGAATACTTCTTTCCAGCTCCTTCTTGCCTGTAAGGTCTCGTTTGAGAAATCCGCTGACAGTCTGATGGGAACTGCTTTATAGGTAACTGTCCCCTTATCTCTTGCTGCTTCTAGGATTCTCTCCTTTATTTTAGTCTTGGGTAATGTAGTAATGATGTACCTTGGTGTGTTCCTTCTTGGGTCCAACTTCTTTGGGACTCTCTGAGCTTCCTGGATTTCCTGGAAGTCTATTTCCTTTGCCAGACTGGGGAAGTTCTCCTTTATTATTTGTTCAAATAAGTTTTCCACTCGTGGTTGTTTCTTTTCCCTTTCTGGTACCTCTATAATTTAGATGTTGGAATGCTTAAAGATGTCCTGGGGGTTTCTAATCTTCTCCTCATTTTTTTTAATTCTTGTAACCTCACTTTTTCCTGTTTGGTCATTTCTTCCTTCCTTCTGGTCCACCCCCTTGATTTGAGTCCCAGTTTCCTTTCCATCACTATTGGTTTCCTGTGCATTTCCCCTCATTTCAATTAGTTTAGCCTTCATATGTTCCTCTAATTTGTGGCTAAAATCAACCAGTTCTGTGAGCATCCTGATCACCAGTGTCTTGAATTGTGCACCTGAGAGGTTCTCTATTTCCTGGTTTCTTAGCATTATTGGCTCTGGGGCTTTGAGTTCTTCTTGAGCCATATTTTGGACTGTTCATGCCTGTTACATATGAGGCATAGAGCCCTAGGTGTTCACCAGGGCTGGGCGACCCAGTCGCTGGGTTGTGACGCTGTATGGGGGGGCGGGGCCAAAGGAAAGCAATGGCAGGCACCCTTTGCTGCCTCCAGCCGCCACCACGGGCCATGCAATTCCTCCCACTGCTCGTGAATGTGCGACCTCGGTCAGCTGCTGCTGAGTTTGTTGCTGGGGGCTGTGTGGTCTGTCTCACTGCTCACTCCCACCATCCAGAGCCCTCCCTGGGTCCGCCTGATGCTACCCTGGATGCCTGGGTGCCTGGGGTTGGGGGATCTTTCCTGCCCAACCCTGCTCCACTGCTGGCTCAGCCCCTCTTACCCGTTGGGTAGAACGGTTTGTTGTTTTTGGACTTCCATATAGTTCAACTTTCTGTTCTTTGGCTGTGTCTTTGTTCTCCAAACCTTTGTTGTATTCAAACTTAGTTGTGAGAGAACGCACAGTGTTTCCACCTACACCTCCATCTTGGCGGAAGTCCTCGGATTTTTTTTAAGAAACTGAGTTTGTGAGGGTTGAAAGGAGCCATTGCAGACAGGGAATAGTAATACCAGAAAATAACAGTGAAGTGCATATTGAATAATAATCCTTAAGGCTCTTTCAGTTCTAACATTGCATGAATTTAAACAAGGGCTATAGAAAGAGCTGAAGAATAGAGACTTCAATTTCCTTGAGACTTTGGAGGCACAAAAAACACCATTTGTTGCATACTTAGCCTTGGTCAGAAAACCATATTAAGCAGGAGCTAAGTTACAAAGGTAAATATCAAAGTCCTGCACTCCTTTCTCCCTCCAAAACTCAGTAACCTCGAGAACAATTTCCCTGTGGAGATCTGGATGTGCTTCAGAATTGTAGGACGCCCAACAGTTTAAAGCAGTCTCTGACTCTGACGGGGGAGAAGGCTGAGAGTGGTCAGGAAGCCAAGATTTCCTGACGTGTGACTGAGTTGAGAATGCTGAATCCTGAGTAAGGCATCCATGATGGGAGTGGAAGCAGAGCTGCATACTTCACAGAAGAGTGAGCACTTAATGGAAGAATGCAAATGCCATGTCACCTGGAAAGTCCATGGTCAATCCTTCTGTTTAAGGTTAACTTTATTTGAAGCTACACAATAATTACTCATACCATGTGTGACAGACAACAATTTCAGTAACATTCAAAATTCCCTAGTAATTCTGTTACCCCAACAGGACCATAATCACTGCTTGATATACCTTTTCAAGTCTAGCCACTACTTCTATAGGCATTTCATGATTTTAACCAAGCATAAATGCCATTTTTAAAAAGTTAACATTTTATTATACAGAATTCCCACATGGCTACATATTTCCCCTACCTGTTTTTAATAACTGCATAATATTCTATTTTATAGACACATTCTTTTGTTTTTTTAAAAATTTTATTTATTTTTAGGGAGAGGGGAAGGGAAGGAGAAAAAGGGAGAGAAACATCGATGGGAGAAATATCAACTGGTTGCTTCTCATACATGTCCCAACTGGGTATTTGATGTGCCCTGACCAGGACTAACCCCACAACATAGGCATGTACCCTGGTCTGTAATTGAACCAATGACCTTTCACTTTTCTGGACTACGCACAATCAACTGAGCCACACCAGTTGGTCAGGGCCTAAGTAGGTACATTCTAATTTGCTAGTCTCAGTTGTTGTATGTTTAGGTGACTTTCATTAAGAAGTACATTAGGGATCTGTTTTAGGGAACCAAGACATCTTCTAGAAGCATTTAATTGACTTCTTTTTTACGATAACAGCCAGACATTTTCTTCACTTTTCTTTCTGAGGTTTGTGTGTATGCAGGCCTAGGTCAAAAGGATGTTTTATTGTTCTGGCTATTGGGACTGCAAGGAGGAAGTGTGGTCTTTAGAATCAGGGGAAAGTGATGGGAAGAAAGGATTGATGTCTCCACAAGACAGTGCTGCACTCTCAGCTTCAGGGCTTCCTAATTTGAGTCTTTGGCTGGGTGACCAACTACCTAGGTGCACCTGGGACTGAGGAGTTTTCTGGATTTTTGAGACTTTTAGTGCTAAAACCAGGAAAGTCACCAATTAACTGGGATGAGTTGGTCATCCTAGACACTAGGGGGACTGAAGGAATTGAGAAAATAATGAATTATGCATATTAGCTAGCCCTATATTATAAAAGCAGCAGTTCAGAGGATGACTGCTCATGCACTGCAATGGAACATTAAATGTTTTTAAATTTAATTTAATTTCTTATTTAATTATATTTTATTGATCATGCTATTACAGTTGTCCTGATTTGTCCCTCTTTGCACCTCTTTATCCCGCACCCCCTACTCCCTCAGACAATCCTCATAGTATTGTTCATGTCCATGGGTCATGCATATACGTTCTTTGGCTACTCCATTTCCTATACTGTACTCTACATCTCCATGACTATTCTGTAACTACCTATTTGTACTTCTTAATCACCTCATCTTCACCTATTCCCCTACATCCCTGCCCCCCACCTGACAGTCATCAAAACACTCTATATATCCATGATTCCGTCTCTGTTATTTTTGTTTGCTTAGTTTGTTTTTCAGATTCAATTGTTGATAGGTGTGTATTTGTTGCGATTTCATTGTTCATAGTTTTGATCTTCTTTTTCTTAAATAAGTCCCTTAACATTTCAAACAATAATGGTTTGATGATGATGAACTCCTTTAGCTTTTCCTTGTCCAGTAAACACTTCATCTCACCTTCCATTCTACATAATAGCTTTGCTGGGAAGAGCAGTATTGGCTCTAGATCCCTGCTTTTCATCACTTTGAATATTTCTTGCCAATCCCTTCTAGCCTGCAAAGTTTCTTTTGAGAAATCAGCTGAGAGTCTTATCGGAACTCCCCTGTAGGTAACTCTCTGCTTTTCTCTTGCCGCTTTTAAGATTCTCTCTTTGTCCTTAAACTTTGGCATTTTAATTATGATGTGTCTTGGTGTGGGCCTGTTTGGGTTCATCTTGTCATTTTGGACTCTGTGATTCCTGGACTTGTATGTGTATTTCCTTCACCAAGGGAATTGGTGAATTCAATTAGGGAATTTTTCTGTCATTATAGTTTCAAATAAATTTCCAATTTCTTGCTCTGTTTCTTCTCCTTCTGGTACCCCCATGATGTAAATGTTGGTATGATTGAAGTTGTCTCTGGGGCTTTTTACACTATCCTCATTTTGGGGTATTCTTTCTTTTTCTTGCTGTTCTCATTGGTAGTTTTTTGCTTCCTTATATTCCAAATTGCTGATTTGATTCTTGGCCTCATTCACCCTACTGTTGACTCCCTGTAAATTATTCTTTATTTCAATTAATGTATCCTTCATTTTTGACTGGTTATTTTTTATGCTGTTGAGGTTCTCACTAAGTTCATCAAGCATCCTTATAACTAGTGTTTTGAACTTTGCATCTAGTAGATATCTCCATTCTGTTTAGTTCTTTTTCTGGAGTTTTCTTCTATTCTTTTGTTTGGGCCATGTTTCTTTGTCTCCTCATTTTGGCAGCCCCCTGTGTTTGTTTCTATGTATTAGGTAGAGCCACTGTGACTCCCTGTCTTGGTAGCATGGCCTAATATAGTAGGTGTCCTGCAGGGTCCAGTGGCACAGCCTGCACTATCAGCCAACCTGGGTAGTTGAGGTTTGTCCTTTGTTTGGGCCTAGTACATGCTCCTCTTGTAATTGAGGCTCAGCTACTGTTGGCAGATCAATGGAAGGAATTTGCCCAGGTCAGTCAGTTGCAAGGATTGGCTGTGACCACTGACCACCACCCTCTGCCCTCCATGGAAGGTCAGCTGTGCAAGGGAAGGGTGGTGCTACTCTGGAACCCTCCTTCAGATTAGGTCTCCTGGCTGTTTCTGTTCTAGTCATCCTCTCAGGAACCCCCTAGGCCTGTGAACCAACTCCATCTCCATGAGGTTGCTGAACTGGAGGGCATTTTAAGATTCAGGCTCCTTTTTCAATGTTAGACCTCTCCCAAATTGAGGACTGACTCTCCAGTTTTTTAAAACATATTTTGGGAAGATGATTATTATCAAAAAGGGAAAACCTTAGCTATATCTGAGAAAAATCAATTTAATTTAAGTCTACTGGCTTTTGGCTATAGAATGGATTTGGAACAGTAGATAAATGTCTTGTGTTTTGATGGAGGTGTATTTCTTGAAAGTGAGAGTGCAGAGGAGTAGTGAGAGAATCCTTATAACCTCAGACAGACAGAAGAATCAGTTTCAGCACAACCCAATCGCACCTGCACAACACACAAGACATGGTGGGTGGAGTGACCCTCAGTCAACCAGCAGGAGGGAAGGACCCACCAAAGAACAACCCAACAACCATCAAGACCCAATTACATCCAGAGAGCCAACATAAATGGCATGAAGGGGATTCCAAGAGCATCAAGTTCAAGAGATCAAGGAGACAGTGCCACTGAATCTCACAGATCTCCTAACATAAAAGTTCATACCACAAACTCAAGGAGTCAGAACAGACCAATTTAAGAAGCAGAAGAAAACAAGAAGAGTCTCACAAATAATGGGAAGACAAAGAAACAACCCTCGATGGAAAGAAAAGAAGGAACCCTCAGAAAGAGTGTGAAATAAAATAGATGCAAGTAAACTATCAAACATTGAGTTCAAAACAATGGTTATAAGGAAGCTCAATGAGCTGAGTGAGAATTATAAAAAACTATAGGGAAGCTATGAGGAACTTACTGAATACTATATTAGCATGAAAAAGGACATGGAAACTGTCAACAAGAGCCAAGAGGAAATAAAAAAAAACATGAAAATGCATTTGCCAAGACAAAAATTTATGTTTCTTAATCTAGGGAGACAGCTTGTAAAATTTGCCAAAAGACTTGTGAAAGTTAGCTAAAGTTTCAAATTTGTGAAGAAAGAAACCTCGGGCTTCAGGACCCCTTCCTCCATCTAATCTCCCTCTGGTGACAGACACTCTTTGACTCTGGTGGAACCTGGAGTTACTTTTACTACTGTCACTCCCAGTCTTCTATCTGGAGCAACTGACTCCTGTTACTGGGTTTCCGACCTTTCAGGGGGACATAGCAGCCCCATCTAGGCTTTTTCCTATTGATCAATTCCTTGGACTGAGACATTATTTTCACTACTCATTCACAGTCCTTACAGCTTTTACTGAGAGTCTCAACAGATCTTCTTGCTTGATATTTAGGACCTTGGGTCCTCTTTTCCAGTCTTCTTAAAAAATGTCAAAAGCAAATCTTGTGCTTTCTCTACAAAAATTAGTAAATCAAATTATGTTTATGGTCTTTATGTGTTCAGTCCTCATATGTATGGCCTGTATATGCTATGTATTTACATGTGGTGCATTTTTCTGCCTCCAGAGGGCATAATTAGGGTGTAATATTTTATTGACCTAAAGAGATTAAATACTAGTATAAATTAAGCAGGATCCACTGGTTTGGACAAATTATTTGATATCAAAACTGGTTTTAGCCCTGGCTGGTGTAGTTCAGTGGATTGAGTGTGGGCTGTGAACCAAAGCATTGCCAGTTCGATTCTAATTGGGCTATATGCCTAGGTTGCTGGCCAGGTCCCCAGTGGGGGCCACATGAGAGGCAACCACACATTGATGTTTCTTTCCCTCTCTTTCTCCCTCCCTTCCCCTCTCTCTAAAAATAAATAAAATTTAAACAAACAAACAAACAAAAAATCTGGTTTTAAATTTGATTTATATTTTCTTAAAGTTATTATCAAGTATATATATTTGTTTTACAATAAGATTTTGTTATAATCTTTTAGTTAAATATATTTTACAACCTTCCCAACTGAGAAATGACTTTGAGTTATTCCAGCAGCTTCTGGAATACCTCAAAAATTTATTCTCTCTCCTTATAAAAGAGAGGTTTTTGAGCAATTAGGCCTATTTATTTATTTGTTTGTTTGTTTGTTTTTAAAAAAATATTTTGTTTATTTATTTTTTTAGAGACAGGGGAAGGCAGGGAGAAAGAGAGGGACAGAAACATCAATGTGTGTTTGCTTCTTGCGTGTCCCCAACTGAGGTCCTGGCCTACAACCCAGGCATGTGCCCTGACTGGGAATCAAACCAGTGACTCTTTGTGAACCAGTCTTTGGTTCACAGGCCAGGCTTTATTTCACTGAGCCACACCAGCCAGGGCCAAATTAGGCCTATTTAATATGCTCAAAATTACATGAGAAGCTTTGTCAAACAGAATAATAATAATAATTATGTTCTATTTGTATGTACACATTTCTATCAAAATAGATGTTCTGGAAATTTCAACCTGCCCTAGGAAGAAACTTGCAGAAAGTTAAAGCCAAGTTCAAACAGAATACTCTCAGGGCTAACAAGTATCCTGTCTGTGACATTGGACAAGCCAAGAGAGATTGTTCCCTATGGGGACATAAAGCAGTAGTACTCTGCTTTATATGAGTTTTGTAACCCATACATTGGGAATTTATTTATCATTTTCAATGCCCACATCTGATAAGTCCTATACAGCATTTTCAAATCTTGTATACTATTTGGTTTTTATATATTTTGAAATTGTGTGCTGAATGTAAAAATATGGGCTTTATATAATTCTTTTATGTCATTTCATAGTAATTATTACTTACCAAGAAATTGTTATCTTGGAAATGTTATATCTTACAAACAAGCAAAATTCAACTGATAAGTTGCATTATAATAAAATCTATAACCATACCATTTAAAATTTTATCATTTATAAACAGTCATTGTTTAATGCATTTGAAAATGTATCTTTGGAAAAGTTCATGAAAAGAACTCTGACTTACTTTAAATTGTGGGTATCTCAGAAAGTCATATCTGATGTAAGTGAAGATTTATAGAACCCTAAGGAATAACTGTATTCATGAAAATGCAGGCAAATAAGACAAAAAATTAATTTAAGATATTGCTAATTTTAAGTCTTTTTGTCTTCCAGATACAAGGAAATGTGTTTTTCCTAGAGCAATTTAATAAGTTATACCTTCACACACAATATTGGAACATGTATATTTTTCTCCCTATCTAATCCCTCCAAAATTCACCAACTCTTAATGAATGAGTATTATTTTCATGGTAATATGTTTGTTTGCATGAATCCAATAAGAAACTATTCTGTTTACAATAGCACCAGTTTCCAAATGTGGTTTTATTAACAAGTCTTTGTCTGGAATGCCATGATCAAAGAGTCATGCCTGGACTCTGGATGTCACCAGAAAGCCTAGAAATTAAGACTGACTTTCAAAGCCAATAAGAGCCCTTTAGAAAAATGGTCTGGCACCTTGCTTGGTATATGGCAGTCTTTCCTGGTTTAGGAACAAAGGTTGCTTTCCTGAAAGATGGCAAGGAAGGAATCTCAAGGCATTTTGGTGACCTCAAGGACTTGAGGAATCCACCCAAACTTATAAGTACTTCAGACAAAGCCAGATGGCAACTGTGTGGCTTGCCTTTGCCCTGAATGGCTGACTAAAGCTCAGTGTGAAGGTTCCTTGTACAATTCCAGCAGAGCATATTTGAAAGAGCTTATATGATCAATTACTATCCTTCTGGTGTTCATACAAATAATCAGGACATATTGAAACTGGACTTTCTGCATCATTCTCTTTAATAAAATGAGGGTGATTTTAGAGAGAGAAATTGTGTTTCCATGGAAATCACAATGTCCAATTTTTACCCAGAAACTCAATTAAATCCTATTTTTTCTAGTTTTCTTCCAAGGTAATGTTTTATTTTTTACTTTCATCCTTTGACTTTGAATTATTGAGAATTACTGATGCAGTGTTGTTACAGAAAAATGAAGCGACCAGACACCAAGGGTTCAGGAGCACGATCTTTATTTACGTGCACAGGCCCAGAGGAGAATGATCTCCAAATTCTGAGCCCCGAACACAGGGCTCTTGGGGTTTTTATAACCTGTAGGACCTTCCTGTGTACATAGCGGAAGCAGGTTACAGAAGTGGAATGCGGAAGTTAAACTCTCCTATGGGGCGTTCCTAGGCTAAGGGAAAAGCGACTTTTCTCTATCAGTGTCAGCCATACAGAATTTACCTTCTACTCTGCCTCTCCCTTTTGGGGATTTTAAGGCCAATATCTGGTCCTGGTTTTCTTGGCTGACTCCTTTCCTAGGTCCTCTTGCAGCTCTTGTCTTTATTGTTGCTTTTGGGCCATGTCTCCTAGAATACCTTATGTCTTTCATCCAACGAAGCATCCAAGCTCTAGGAGACACCTTTTGCAAATGACCACTGGCTGCAGCTCTCCCTTTTTGGGCTGTCAAATTCCACTCTCTCCCTCTTAATGACCCATACCTGGATCCACAGGCAGGGACAGATAATCTGCAGGAAGCAGTTCCAGAAGAAGAGTCCTTTGTCCCTACTCCCCGGAATCAGAACAAGTCCAGGTCATTGTGAATAAATCCATCTCAAAAACCAGAGGAGGGAATAACAGAACAAAAGCTACTTCCTCAGGCCCTCTTTCCCAGAGCTGGCTGGACCCCACAGAGCATGACTGACCCTAATTGTTTTATAAGCCTTTATCCTCAGGACTAGAAAATGACCAGAAGTGCCCAAAAGGCACAGAGGCTCCAGGAATTTATGAAACAGGAAAACAGGATGTACCAGACCACAAGGAGCAGACTAGATGCCACACGCAAGGATAACAGCTGCTGCAGCCCAACTGAAAGACCCTGCTCCACATGCACCCCATTACAGGATAAAAGCTCACAGCCCCTACCCCTGAGGACTGGTGCCAGTGCGTATCTCCGAATCTAGCCCTTTCCCTCGCTCAGGAAAGTAAAATAAAAACTTTTACTCTCTGCACTTTCTTCCCTTTGTGAACTCTTTCACAGCCTGTGTCACTGACCACCCTACCGTTGACCATAGTCTCTTGGTTCTTGACCCAGAGCTTTTTCCACTAAGGCGTGCCACACTGCCATTCCTTGCTACTTGGCTCGAGTATGTAATTTTCTCCCCTTGTACAACTGAAAATAAATCTAAGACATTAATTTAGGTATGAGGAAAACTAGAATTGGAATTGTTGGTGGGTAAACAGAAGGGCTAAAATATTGGCCTCAAGGTAAAGAGAAGTACTTTGGGGTCCACATTGATCTCCAGTGGTGGGGCCCCCAGTAATTCTGTAAATTATGCTTCCAAAACGTAGGTTAGGGCACATTCTGCAGCTAGCAGAAACTGAAAATGAAACTTGTCTGTAAGGTTTGCAGCCCTAAATGACCTTTAGCTTTGCTTGAACTTATGCTGGTTGAGAGCCTGTGTTTGCTAAAGGTTGAAGAGTCCCAGGTTTGACCACAGACAGCCCTAAGAGTTTGAAGGACAGGGAAAACAGGCAGATGCAACTCCAGGTGTGCCGAGAAAGGTGGAGGAGCTTGGGAAACAGAGAACAATAACGTATTTAGTGAACCAATTCAAAGTACAGGGCTGGAATCCTGGCTCCTCTAGCTCCTTCCTTCATTTCCCGCCCCCTAGCTGGGTGACAGCCACCGGACTAAAAGAACTGCAACGTAAGCGGTGATTTGAGAGAAAGACCACACCCACAGGAGCTGGGAGTCAGCTCCCGAGAGGAAAATCTTACTGGCATCGAGGAGGCAGGGAGCCAGCCCCTGGGCGCGGCCTACAAGGGGGCCAGTGATCGCTGAGGAAAGCGGGGGCAGGACCAGGCCAGAGCTGGTGCCCGCTCAGCAGCCACCCGGAGTCGCAGGAGCTCTCGCAGCGCCTCCACCCGGTGCGCCCTTCTTGGCCCGCGGACCCTGCGCTGCGCTCGGTCGCTGATATGTGTGCCGCCGGGATGTCACCCCTGGCGCATATCTTCCGAGGGACGTTCATCCACTCCACTTGGACCTGCCCCTTGGAGGTGCTGAGGGATCACCTCCTTGGCGTGAGCGACAGTGGCAAAGTAAGAGGACGTGGGGTCTGGGCAGCCCGACGGGCGGGCGGACAGGTGAAGGGAATCTCGCGTGGTGCCCCGTGAGCCCAGAGTTCGCTCGGTGAGAGCGAGCGCCGCGGCTCCGGAGTTGAACTTGAGTGCTTGCTAGCTGGGGGACGCCGGAAGAATTCTGGCGTTAGATCCATGGGTTGGTCTGGGAGTACCTGCTCCCAGAGGCGAGGCGTCCCAGAGGCTGGAGCCATTGGTTCGACAGCCGTCCAGGCTGTAGTGGGAGAGGGAGCGAGGCTATACCCTTGCAAATCTTGAGAGATTGTTAATAGACTAGAACCTTGCGTCACTCATCTTTGCATATTTGGCGCTGGGCACAGTGCCAGGCACAGGCTAGGCGCTAGGTAAAATTATTGTGAAAGGAATAAAAGAAGAGGGGAAATTCGATCGGCGTTATTTAGTCCTTTACACATGTAGAATAAGCAAAGTATTGGTTTCACTCACATGATCATTCAGCAGATAATATACTTACTAATAATGATTCAAATTGAACAGCTTGTAATGCTGGAAAGGATAGTCTAAGAGAAATTACCCACCTCACTCCCCTAACGCACACCCATAGCCATTTGCATCAAAGCAAGCAGCTCCATTTTAAGGTGCAAAATGTCTTCTATGAGTGTATCTTCTACACTTCCTTTTCCAAAATCAGGATTTCTACAAATGGCACGGGCAACTTAATGTCTAATACTTACTGTTCCATACTCATCAGTGGTAACTTTATCAGTAGTGGCCTGGCCAGTGAAAGACATTCGTTTTTAGGGGAAGAAAATAGAGATGGGGATGGGATGTTTCTGAGCTTTCCCCCACCAGTTTGGTTAGCGAAAGTACAGTTATTGTGACTTGTCAGCTTGAAGCTACTCTTCCTGAATAAAGGTTCTTCAGAGTGACTGTTTTGAATCCTGACTCATGTATTTGGCAATAACTAAATGCTGGTTTCCCATTTTCTTGTGGTGATTAAAAAAATTCTTAGTTTTCTATTATGTTTCCAAGATGATCAAACTCTCAGAGCTCCCCCAGATGGGGAGACTCCTAAGCCCCAATACTGATGAATTATTGCCTGTGTACTGGACCCCCCAAAGTTTGAGGGAACCCTAGGCTCAAGGCAAATCCTAAGAAGCAGAGGAACAGAAACTGCTTAACTGGGGAAAGATCAGAGGTGTTTGCCTAACTACAAAGAGCTGTTCAACTCAAGATTTTTAAGATTTTATTTATTTATTTATTTATTTTTAGACAGTGAGGGAAGGAGGGAGAAAGAAAGGAAGAGAAACACCAATGTGTGGTTGCCTTTCTTGTGCCCCCTACTGGGGACCTGACCACAACCCAGGCGTGTGCCCTGATTGTCAAACTGGTGACCATTTGGTTCACAGGCCAGTGCTCAATCCACTGAGCCACCCCAGCCAGGGCTCAGGATTCTTTTTACAAATTAATTTCCCATCTCCAGAGTTTTTATTGGTAGAATAGCAGCCAAGAGAGTAAGTTTGAGGACTGGCTTTAACCAGTGGTAAAGAATAAGAAAAGGAAGTAATTTACCTAAAAATTTACTTTTGCTAGGTGTCACACAGAAGAAGAATAAAAGAGTGTCCTGGGTATGCAATTAGTAGTTGAGTCAGAAAGTCTATTCCTAACTGAGGCACATACTGAAGCAATAAGTTTAGAAAAATGTCATTCCCCCACAAGATAAAGTTAACTAGGAATTGGATACAAAGGTGAGTTATTGACTGTTTTTGATTTATGGTATAAAATGTCCCAATCAATTCAGTGATCACTGAATTTGCTGCTCCTAGATGCAAGCAGTTGATTTCTAACTGTGTGTAAAGGGGAGACCTATTGTATGTGAGTCAAGACTTGATAGCCCTCATTTTGAAAGTGGGAATGCCTTGCCTTTAGAGTTGCTAAGATAAATATCTTATTTACTTAAACATGTCAAGATTCTAAACAGAAAATTGTATCCTAACGAAATAAATAAGTATGAGGAATCATCACAATCTTTACATTTTTACTGAGCTCTGAAAGCTATTCTCAAATCTTGAGATGAATTAGAAATATGTACGGGTGCTTATTAAAATGCTGGTTCCGGGGCATCATCCTCAGAGAATCTGAACCTGTAGGCCTGGATTGGGCCCCAAGAAGTGGTATTCCAACAAAGGTACCAGGAGATTCCAACATAGGTAGTGGGTGGATTACATTTTGGGCAACAACAGTATGTAGGTCGTGTGATGGAATCAGTTGTGTGGGGTCTTGAGCTTAGTTCTCCACTCCAAGCTTAGGTCTGGGGTAGCATCTCAGAGAGGGGGGACATAATTTCCTCTGACCTTCTCCCTCTCCCTTCTAGACCTCATCCCTTATTCCATATAACTTTATTTATGCCCAGATAAAGATAATAACTCACTACTTGTAAGCCATGAATTAAAGCTCATTCAAAGTAAGGTTAATTAAAGTTAATTCTCTAGTCAACATCATAGTATGGGACGTTTTCAATTCAGAATTAGTTTTTCTTTTTTTTTAAAGATTTTATTTATTTATCTTTAGAGGGGAAAGGAAGGAGAGAAGGAGAGAAATATCAATGTATGGTTGCCTCTTGTGAGTCCCCTGCTGGGAACTGGCCTGAAACCCAGGCATGTGCCCTGACTGGGAATCGAACCGCGATCGTGTGGTTCGCAGGCCCGCGCTCAATCCACTGAGCTACACCAGCCAGGGCCAGAATTAGTTTTTCTTGTCTGGGAAGTTCCAAATTTATTTCTGTAACAACTTTGAATGATAGCTCCACTGGGTAAAGTAACCTTGGTTGTAGGTCCTTGCTTTTCATCATCTCGAATATTTCACACCGCTGGCTTCTGGACTGAAATGTTTCTGTTGAGTAATCGACTGCCAGTCTAATTGGTGCTCCCTTGTTTATAACTACCTGCTTTTCTCTTGTAGCTTTTAGGATTCTCTCCTGTCTTTAAGCCTTGTTCTTGTGATTGTGATGTGTCTCAGTAAGGGCCTCTTTGGAACCAAGTTGTTTGGGACTCTCTGAGCTTCCTAGGTTTGTGTGATTTTTTTCCTTCACCAGATTAGGGACGTTTTTGGTCATTATTTCTTCAAATAGGTTCTAGATCCCTTGCTCACTCTCTTCTGGTACTCCCATGAGGTAGATGTTGTTACATTTCACGTTTTTTGAAGTGTTTCTTCAGCTTTCCTCATATTCTTAAAATTCTTTTTTCTTTTTTCTGCTCTGCCTGGGTATTTTTTCCCACTTGTCTTACACAACATTGACTCTATCCTCTGCTTTAACTAACCTATTATTTCTTCTTTTCAGTGTATTATATTGCATTCTTTATTTCTGACTGGTCCTTTTTTTATGGCTTCTTTGTCTTTTTTCATGATATCAAGTATCCTTATAATCATTACTCTAAACTCTCTGATAAATTGCCTGCCTTAATTTTATCTAATTATTCTGGAGAAGTCTCTTGTTCTTTCATTTGGGGTCTGTTTCTTTGTCTTCCCATTTTGGCTGCTTTTTTGTATTTTCTACCTTAGATGTTAAACTAATCCACTGTTAAACCAATCAGTGGTTAATCTGATCAAGCTGAGCTGTAATCCGCAATCACACTTAACCGCAGTCAGACTTAAGCACCATGGAGTGAGGCAGGGCAATTTCTGAGGGCAGGGCTATTGCTTCCCCTCAGGCTGATGCCACTTGGAGGGGACTCTTCTGCCTGAGAAAGATGGCCTCTGCTCTATGGGAAAGGACTCAGCACAGGGATCCTGGTGGCTGATCCTTCAGTTCTCTCCCAAGAGCCACCAGCCCCAGATTCTCCTCTAGAGTCTGTAGTCCACTCTGCCCTCCCTCTGCTGGAGTCCAGGATAAATGGCTGCAAATGAAATTTTGTGCATTTTTAAGAGGCTCTCTGCATGTCCAGCCATCTTTCCCCTGGCAGAGAGAAACCCTGCTGCTTTTCATAGCTGGATGTTATCTGGGTTTCTTTCTGGCTCTGGTGCTATAGGCTGGGAAGCCCAGCTTGGGGCTTAGACCCCACACTTCTCAGGCCCCCACCCCCACCCTAGCTGCTGAAATATCGCTCTAGAACTTCAGCTGCCACTCATGGTAGCCCAGCCATCCCTCTCATGTCTCCTCACACTCTCTACCAGTCATATTGTTGTGAAGTTGTTTCTTACATCTGTCCATGGTTACAAGACTTCTTTTCAGATAGTGTTCAGTTGGTTATTCTCAATGATTTCTCTACAATTTAGTTATAATTCCAGATTGGTCCTGGGAGGAAGTTAGTATAGCTTCCAGTTAGTCTTCCACCATCTTGGGTCTCCCCCAGCATTAGTTTTTCTACTCAGGTGGCATGTGGCTTTTCAAAAGAAAGACTCCACCATGTATAATTTATTTGCAGACATTTAATTAATCTTAAGACATTGCTCAAATCTAAATTGCTAGATTCTTTCCACATGCCACAGGGTCAGATTGACTTTAAAGATATATAACGATGCCTTGGGCCTTTCAATGCACATTTATGTGGAGGCAAGAGCAGGGAAGAGAATTATTTTGGAGATAATGTGCTGAGGTGGCAGGAGAAAATTTTGTGGAGAAACAAAGTTGGTCTTCACTGTTTATCTTCTCTGACATCATGGGAGAAATACTTTACCATTCTGAGCTTCAATTTTCTCGTTTGTAGAATCAGGTTTCCTTTTTTTTCTTTTCTTTTTTTTCTATTAAAGATTTTAATTTATTTATCTTTAGAGGGGAAGGGAAGGAGAGAGGGAGAGAAATATCAATGTATGGTTGCCTGTCATCCGTCCGCTGCCGGGAACCGGGAACTGGGAACTGGCCTGCAACCCAGGCATGTGCCCTGACTGGGAATCGAACCGTGATCGTGTGGTTCGCAGGCTCACGCTCAATCCACTGAGCTACACCAGCCAGGGCTCCTTTTCTAAATATTAAATGAAATAACATGAAAATGACTGGCACTTATTGGATACTTAACACATACATGTTCATTCAGTCCCCTTCTTTTGCTCTGCCCCTAGATAGAGCAAATTCTCTACCTATTGCTCACTGCAGCTATTTTGCATATTTCCATGTGGTGGCATCCATGCAGGACAATTGACAGAGAAGGAAGACACAGGCTGGGATGAACCATGTGGGAAAAAGAGAGGTCACTGAACCTCAGCTGTGCAGCCTCATTGCTCATGTCATTGACCCGCTGGGTCAGAAAGATACATCTGAGAAGGAAGATGTAAAGAGCATTTGCTTCCAGGTTGGATAGCACATTATTTCCAATATCTCTTTCAGTTCTCATGGTGTCATTCTTCCCAGTTACAGATGGGGAAGTTGAGACTGGAGACATAATACATTCAGAGATGTTTGTGTAGCTGGATCTTAAATTCACAGGGGCCAAAGCCCATGTTCTCTTCACTATAGCAGACTGCCTTTCTGAGGCACAGGCCCTGACCTCAAAAAACTTGCCTTTCTAGCAAGGGAGTTTAGCCTTGGGCCTGTGATAAAAGGAGACAGATTCCTGAGCCCAAGTCTGGGTTCATTGTTGGAGATACATTGATGAATGAAACATACAAACTCTACTCTGTTTTTGCAAGGTTGATAACTAATGATAAATAACCGAAAATGGAGAAGGAGAGAAGGCTTTCCTAAGTATGAAATGACACTAAAATTGTGATATGAAATATGAATAGAAATGAAGTGGGTAAGGCAGGTAAGATTGGAAGTGAGGAATAGTCTTCTAGGTAGAAGAAACAGCATGTGCAAAGGCCCTGGGGTAAAAAAGAATGAAAGGTAGTTAGAGTTCAAAGATACAGAAGATATGACTGGAGAGGTAGGCAGGGCAAGATCTTGGAGGGCATGAGTAGTGAGAGATTGTGTCATGACTAAATTTTGCATCTTTTAAAAGATCACTCTAGCTAGAATGAAAAATGTGCTGGAGAGGAGTTGATGCAGGCAAGGAGATTAGATAGAAGCCTGTTACGGTAGTTTAAGTGAAATAGGTTGTGCTTTAAAAGAGAGAAGCAGTGTAGTGTATCAATTAAATATGAACTCTTAAGTGTGCTTCTCTCACAACCTCTGTGGATTTTATCAAGTTAACAATTCTATCTCCAAGTTTCCTCATATCTCCAAGTTTCCTCATATTGCCATTGGCTCTGTCCAGCCATTCATTGTCTCTTGCCTAAAATATTACAGGAGCCTCCTAACTGCTTTCTCTTCCCCATCCCAATGTCTTCTCCAGTGTCTTTCTTGGAGCATAGGCAGTATTATGTGTCCCCTCTTTTGCAACCGTGTGTTGCTCTCTATTGCCTCTCAGATGCCCAAGAGAGACATTCTAGGCATGACATTATTTGGCCCCAGTCTGTTATTCTAATACCTCCTCCTGCTCCCTCCTCCTCTCTGACAAATGGGGGTAGGATTACCATGACTGGTTTTCACCATGAGGATCCATGAGCCGAGGATTGTCTATCCATGCCAGTTTCTTACTGTTTCCCAGTGCGTCATGCCCTCTTGTGCCTCCTCTTTGTTGGTGTCAATCTCTCAGCTTGGAATAGTCCTCCCTTTTGTTTTATTTTCTTTTTATTAAACTAGATTATATTTGACTGATTATGCTGTTATGGTTGTCCCAACTTTTTCCTCTTTGCCCCATCTACCTAATACCCCGCTTCCCTTCAGCAGTCTCCCCACCCCCACTTAGTTCATGTCCATGGGTCATGCAAATAGGTTCTTTGGCTTCAACATTTCCTACACTATTCTTAACCTCCCCCTGTCTATTTTGTATCTACAAGTTATGCTTCTTAATCCCTGAACATTTTCCCACATTCTCTCCCTTTCCTCTCCCAGCAGATAACCCTTCAAATGATCTCCATATCTATGATTCTATTCCTGTTCTGGTTGTTTGCTTAGTTTTGTTTTGTTTTTGTGATTCAGTTGTTGATAGTTGTGAATATGTTGTCATTTTAATGTTCATAGTTTTGATCTTCTTTTTCTTAAATAAGTCTCTTTAACATTCCATGTTATAATGGCTTGGTGGTAATGAATTTCTTTAGCCTCACCTTGCCTAGGTAACACTTTACCTGCCCTTCCATTGTAAATTATAGTTTTGCTGGACAGAGTAATCTTGGTTGTAGGTCCTTGCTTTTCATCACTTTGGATACTTTCTGCCAGTCCTTTCTTGCCTGCAAAGTTTCTTTTGAGAAATCAACTGCTAGTCTTCTGGGAACACCTTTGTAGGTAACTCTTCTCCTGCTGCTTTTAAGATTCTTCATATTTTACCTTTCTCTTCCCCATTCCGCATTTTAATTATGAATGTTCTTTGGTGTGGTATTCTTTGGGCCAAACTTCTCTGGGACTGTCTGAGCTTCCTGGACTTCTTGAAATTTTATTTCCTTTGCCAGACTGGGAAAGTTCTCCTTCATTATTTTTTCAAATAATTTTTCAATATCTTGCTCTTTCTCTTCTCCTTCTGGTAGCCCTATGATTTGACTGTTGGTTCATTTAAAGTTGTCTCAGGGGTTCCTAAGCCTCTCCTAATTTTTTTTGAATTCTTGTCTTATTCCTGTTCTGATTGAATGTTTATTTCCTCCTTCTGTTTCAAATTATTTATTTGAACACCAGGTTTCTTCCATTCACTGTTTGTTCCCTATGTATTTTTCTATATTTCACTTAGTGTATCCTTCATTCCTTTATTTGGTGGCTATATTCATTGAGTTCTCTGAGCATCCTGATTACTGGTGTTTTGAACTCTTCGTCTGATAGAGTGGCTATCTCTGTTTCTTTCAGCTCTTTTTGTGGGGTTTGCTCTGTTCTTTCATTTCAGCCATATTTCTTTGCCACCTCAATTTGATGGCCTTCCTGTGTTTGTTTCTGTGTATTACATAGAGCTCCTTCTACTCCCTTTCTTAGTAGCATGGTTTGTGTAGAAAAGGTGTCTGTAAATTGTGTGGGGTGGAGCCTTAGGTAGTTGCCAGGGTAGGGCAACTGCTTCACTGTTTTGTGGCTTTGTGAGGGGAGGTGCTTAGAAAAGGGACAATGCTGCTGCCTGACTTCTGGAGGCCTGTTGGCATTTGCCTGCTTCTGGTCACATCACTTACCTCCCATATGTGATTGGTGCCCTTCCAGCTGCTGTTGTGGGGTTTGTGTACACTTTAAGCCTGTGTGGATGCTTTAAGTGGTGAAAATCTGGCTGTTTTTTTTTTGCTGCTTGACTCCCCCTAGTTTTTACAGCCAGAGGTAATAGGGGGGTATCTTCCTGGTACTGGAACCCTGGGCTGTGCAGTCTGGCCTGGGGCTGTGATAGTTCTCTCCCAAAGTATCCCTCCTGATTTTTATCTACCACATGTGGATGTGGGACCATCTATTCAGCCGCCACTGCCTCTCTGCACCACACCACTTTTCCCCACTGTCTTAGTGACTCTGCCCCTCCTACCTGTCTGGATGAAGTGGCTTCTTTAATTCCTTGGTTGTCAGACTTCCATACAGTTAGATTTTTCTGAAAGTTCTGGGTGTTACTTGTTTTTGATATTTGGTTGTAATTCTTTCTATGGTTGGGTGAGGAGGTGGAGTGTGGCTACTTACACCTCCATATTGTCTGGAAGTCAGTCCTATCTTTTATATCCCCTTTTCTACTCCACCTTTGCAAAAATGAAATCCTGTTCTTCAAGGCCCACTTCTGATGTCCCTTATTCCCAATGGCTTCCCTGGCCATTATCTCCTGGTTAGAATAAATTACCCTTTGTCCTTCCATAAAATTTTGCATATATATCCCAACCAATGTCCTCCTAGTGGTTAAAAGCATGGCTTCTAAAGTCAGAGTGTGTGGATTCAAATTCCAACTTTGATACTCACTTGGATAAGTTTCCTAATGTAGCTGAGACTTGGCATCCTCATTCTTAAAATGTGGACAATCATAGCACCCTGGAGAAGTCATGAGGCAGATGAGATAGTATGTGTAAAGCACACTCAGATTCTTCTTATCCTGTTTTTCTTTAATCCATTAATCTCTTTGCTTCTCCCTGTGATTGCTGCAATGTCTCCATACACATCTTTTATGACAGCATGAATGGACCTGGACATTATTATGCTAAGTGAAATAAGCCAGCCAGAGAAAGACAAGCACCATATGATCTCACTTATATGTGGAATCTAATGAACAAGATAAATTGATGGACAAAATAGAAACAGAGGCATGGACACATGGAACAGATGGACAGCTGTCAGGGATGGGGGGACTAGATGAAAGAAGGTGAAGGGATTAGCCAAAGAACATATATGTATAACCCATGGACACAGGTAATAGTATGGTGATATCCAAAGGAAAGAGGGGTGGGTGCTGGGTGGGGACAGGTAAAGGGTGAGGGAGAGTGGGGACATCTGTAATAGTGTCAACAATAAAAATAAAAGAAAATAAATGACATTATAAAAAAATAGTAAATGACCTCAAAATGTTAAAACCTCAGATCATCTAATCTTACACCTCAAATAGGTCTATTGCACCTGTACCACATTCTTGTCCATCTTTTGTTTAAATGTTTTTAATGATTAATATACCAGAAATGTATTGACCTAATAATGTAACTTTTTTATTTTTAAAATTTTAAGAGCATCAATTTCAGCCATACCCATAAAATAACTAGAAAGTCCAATATCAGTCACTTTGGGACTTCTCTTTCCTTTCTTTCCACTCTATAAGATTCCCAGAGCATTTTATGATCAAATTATTCAATCATTCCCAGATATTGATTCCCTATTTGTTATGTCCCAGGTCCTGTTCTTATTTTGGGTCTACAGCTTGTTGTTTGGGAACAAGACAAAGCTGCTATCCTGATGGAACTTTCAGTTTTGAAAAGGAATCTTTCATATGTGCAATTCTTAAATAAAGATAACTCTTATCTCTAAGTCCATGGTCACCATGGCTGTTCTGTCCTTTACGGCCACATGATGCTGCACTTGGGTGCTGAGCCCAATCATCTGTCTGCCATTACTCCTCCATCCTGTCCTGGCTGGATATGGCCTTCACCAGGCAGCTCTGGGGCAGCTCTACCCTGCTATGCTCAGCTTGTTCAAGAACAAGAATACAGAGCCCTGTGGTCACACTGGTCTTAATAGTTAGCTTCCCCTCTAGAGGAGAACAATGTTTTATTCTTTCCTGGTGCATCCAGGTTACTAAGAGAACAAAGTACAAGATACATTCTAGTTCAGTTCAACTACTACTCATTCAACTACAATGGCAACTTTTTAGGAAGAATTCCATGGTATATTTAAATTATAATCTAAATAGTTTGATCAGTTAAAATGTTAGTAGCACATCTCATATTAAAAAGTTGTGCATTAGATACTGTAAGATGAATAAAAAGGAAATAAATTTTGTGTTCACACCATCTTCTTGCACTGTATCTGGCTTCTGGCCTGATGACACTGGATTATAAACTGGTAGACAGGAGGCACACTGATGGTGATATTGGTCATATTAACAGCTATAATAATATTGAACATTTATTTTGTGCTAAGTCCTATGCTGAGTGCTTTTGCAAAGCACAATTCTCCTGACTGCTTTATAAAATGAAACAGTTTTTATTTTATAGACAAGAAAACTGAGCTTCAGAGCGTTAATCTTAACCCTGAAATTAATATCTGATAACTATACCTCAAATGAATTTTCTTTCTCCTAAAACCATTGTTTTGCTCTTTGTTTTTAAATAGTCAAGTAACCAAGTTACAATAGCTTCCCTTACTTAACGCATTAATACAGATTCAATCCCTAAGATTAAAGGTAAGGACAGATTTATCTCTTTTGATACATTTTCTAAACTTGAGCAATAAATGATGATCTTCTCCCAGAAGATCTTGTTTCAGCATGACTTTGAGTCATTTCCTACCTTCTTAAAAGCTGCAAACTTCTTTGTGAAAACATTGTTAGTTGAACATATATCCAATTAATTCAGTAACTCTAAAAGATAAGTTACTTTAACTTTAAATTTAACTTTTTAAAACTTTCACAGCATCTTTATTGATATCAAAATTGGTATGATGTTGATTTCTTTTTTTAATGTTTTATTGTTTATGCTATTACAGTTGTCCCATTTTCACCCTTCTCCCCCCACCTCCTCCACCCAGCCCATCCCCCACTGAAATCTGTTTTGTAAATCTTTTGACTGTTGCAGTTAGTGCCTCTGCATGTGAAGAGTTAATTTTCCCATGAATTAGTGACCTATGCACTGTTACCTTAAGCTATTTCCCAGTGAATACCTATTGAGTCTTCTTGGCACAGCCCTGTTGAGGTTGGCTTCACCTGGGCAGAACCTGTCTCGATAGTCAAATGCTCTTTCTCTTCTCCACCTCTTAGTGATTTTTAAAAACTAGTCTGACAGCATGAACCCTCCTCAGTAAACCTGACCTACTTGAAAGTCTTTACTTGTTGACAAGCTATTGATTCATGAGTTCAAAAAAAGTCTTTGAAAGCTAAAGCAATTACAAGGTAATTCTAATGTAAAGTGAGTTCATCTAGGCCTACATATGATGTAGGAACTTTAAAACCCTGAGGTTTCCAAACAACTTAAACTGACAGAAAAATATATGGTATGACCATTCAGCCCCCTCTCTATATATGTAAAACGCATTTCTGGAAGTCCATGTTAAAACTAAAAACCTAAATACTACTTATTTTTACCTTTCACTTTATAACTTTTTCTTTTGTTTGTCTTGTTTTACCTTTATAATTTAACATAAGATTCACCATTTGAAAGTAATGTAATAAATGACAGTTTAGGGTTTTTTATTACATTAGCAATGTTGTGCAGCCATCACCACTAGCGGGTTCCAAAATATGCTCATCAACCCAAAGGAAAAGCTATTCACCGTAAAGCAGTTCTTCCCTACCCTTCCCTACGCTGCCACCCCTCAGCAACCACTAATTTGCTTTCTGTCTCTATGGATCCGCCTATTCTGAATGTAGATCATATAAGTGGGCGTACACTATCTGTGATCTTTTGTGCCTGTCTTTTTTTTATTTAGCATAATGTTTTCAAGGTTCACCCATATTGTGGCATGTGGGAGAGCTCCATTCCTTGTTATGGCTGAATAAAGATCTATTTGTTGTACAGATATACCACACTTTATTTATCCATTAATTAATCGATGGACTTTCGAACTGTTTCCACCTTTGCCTATTGTCAGTAGTACAGCTATGAACATCTGCATGCGAGTTTTTCATACTAATTTATTCTTTAACATCTTTTTATGGCTCTTTATTGTTTAACTGTGGGATAAATCTAGGCCTGGCCTTGCTGTTTGCCCAGGCTTCCATATAGTTTATGACTTTGTGCCTTTATCTCTACTGCTCCTTCACCTTTTATCTGCTGGATTAGTACCTTTGAAGACCAATTAAATGCCACTTTCTCAGTGAAGTCATCACTGACCTCACCTCTGCCCTTCTGTTGACAGGCAGAACTAAATCCGAACTCCTTTGTGCCCCACTTTCTGCTTGGCACCTCTTTATCTCATGAGTCTCCCATGAACGTAACTTTGAAGGCAGGGGCTGTGACTATCACTTTTAGATCCACAATTCCTAGCACATAAATGCTACTTGCATGGTTTTTACCACAAGATAACCAGGTTGAAAAAATTCACTTTTGGAGCCAGCAAAATGTATGGCCAGCTAAAAATATTTTCCAAATAACCAATTATTAGAAAAAGAACTCTGGGTTTTTCTAAAAGGGAGCTTAGTAGAACATATTTGGCCACTGGGAGCTGTTAATTAGTTCCTCTGTATTATTTATTTAACCTAGGAGTTGTCTTCCTCCTGCCATTTGTAGGGTGGTCTCATGTATGTTCTAATTCTTTTTTGAAGTTCAAAATGCAGAAGCCACTCCAGGTCCCAAGCCTGCACTGGTGGAGCCTTGTGAATGTCTTTAAGCCTCAGCATGGTGTGGACTGACTAGCCTCATGTAACTAGTGTGCTTGGAATTCATAGGAAATGATAATAGCGGATAAGGACCAAGGACTTCCAGGGGTTGGCAGTAAATGGTGAGCAAAAGAGGTGCAGGTCCTGCCTTATTTTAACTCAGAGTTGGTAATCAAGTAAGCATTGTATGTATATAGTTTCTAAAAAGGAAATATGCAAAGTGCTATGGAACTGTGAAACCAGAGGACATAGCTTATCTTTTTCTTAATTTGCATTTTTTTCATTTTTTAACTTTTTTTTAGAGAGAGGGGAAGGGAGGAAGAAAGAGAGAGTAAGAAACATCAATGTGAGAGAGAAACACAACTGGTTGCCTTCCATACTTGCCCAAAACTGTGACCAAAAACCCAGAGCCCAGAAATGTGCTCTGACTGGGAATCAAACTGGTGACCTTTTGGTATGTGGGATGATGTTGAACCAGTTGAGTCGCACTGGCCACAGATGAACTTGTCTGATTTTGAGGAGATAAATACTATTGGGTTGGCCCAAAAGTTCATTTTTCCCCTTTAAGGCGGCTCTCATAGCACTTAGTTGTCTTTAACTTCATTTGAAACTATTTTGTTAGAATGTATTTTGACAGCTGTCCTATCAGTGGGCATTTAAAAAAACTTATCAAAATTGGGGGATTTTTATGTAGTCACTTTAATTTTGAAGATGGAAGAAAATATGCAACATTTTTGGCATATCATGCTTTATTATTTCAAGAAAGGTAAAAACACAACCGAAACGCAAAAAGAGATTTGTGCAGTTTATGGAGAAGGTGCTGTGACTGGTCAGATGTGTTCAAAGCGGTTTGCAAAGTTTCATGCTGGAGATTTCTCTCTGGATGATGCTCCACACTTGGGTGGACCAATTGAAGTTGGTAGTGATCAAATTGAGGCATTAATTGAGAACAATCAACATTCTACCATGTGGGAGATAGTCGACATACTCAAAATATTCAAACGAATCACATTATTGGTGAAAATAAGTCTTTTATTTCATGGAAAAATCCATATGACTTTTTGGCCAGCCCAATATTTGAGCTGAGTCTGAAGGATAAATGGGAGTTGACTAGGTAGAGAAAGATAGGGGAAAGGCAGTGCGAAGACCCAGCAACAAGGAGAAACTAGGAACAGGTATGGGATACTGCAGAGGATAGAGGAGGAGAGGGCTGCAGAAATACATGAAACCAGAGAGCTAATCATTGGCCATATCAGTGTCTTTCTTGGCCTTTCCCTTTATGCTAAGGGCAATGGGAAGCCGATGAAGGATGTTTGACATATCAGACTTGCCTTAAAAAACAAAGCAGCAATCGTAGAGTGGAGAACAAATTGGAGAAGGGCAAGAGTAGTTGCTGAAGGAGATGAGTTAGTAGGTAATTGTGGTGGACCACTGAAGAGATAGGTAGAGAATGGTAGAGTTGGAGAGAAGTGAGTACATCTGTGAGACAACAGGAAGGTGAAAAGCAGTGGGATTTCATTAGCAGGTGAATGTGGATGAAGAAGAAAATGGTTATTGGGGCTTATACAACTGGTTGGATGTGGTGGCCATCACTGAGTTAGAGAGCAGAGGAAGAGGTCCACACACAGGTAGGGCGGACCCAGAGGTCTGTTTTGGCATGCTGAGTTGGAGTGACCTGGTGAAATATGCGAGGAGAGGTCAATAGGTGTCAGCTTGCAGGTCTGGATGTCAGAGGAGATATCTGAGAGGGAGATACAAAATGTGGAGTAAGGGTTGAGAAGAGAACGGGAGCTGGATTAACTTCAGTGGTTGAATTTGGAATTGAAGAGGATGAGTAGGATGAGAAGGGCAACTCAAAAGTCATAGGAGGGTGGTGTCATAGGAAGCAAAAGATGGGGATACTTCAAGACGGAGGGAGTAGAGCAGATGTCACATGTTACTGTGGGGTAAAAGAGAAACAATACTGGAAAAATGCCTAATGGATTTTTCCATTAGGTTATTGTTGACATTATGGAGTCTTACATTGTTGAGAGAGGGTGGCAGTCAGCTTGGTTTTGGGTTGTAGAATGGGAGGAAGATAAGGATATGCAGATAGTGACTACAAACAGCTCTTGAGATAATAAATATGTAATATTTTTATTTATCAGATGAATAATTATGTGCCTTAGTTATAAAATACAAATAAGTTACTTATATTTTATTTCCCCAGTTAAGTTATTGAGGACTTTAATGCAAATGTTTGCACTGGTAAAAATTATGTAAGCATCCTGGTATTGCCCATTTGCAAATATTTGAGGAAGCCAAAGCATTGGCAACCTAGATGTGCCACAGTTAGAATTGGTTGGCAGCGATCTTAGAAATCATTTTATATCTCACCTCAGAAGTATAATTTAGCATCTCAGTGCACTGGAAATCTTGGTATTTAGTCAGAGTGAAACTCTTCTCATTTTATTAAGATCCAACAGGAAAGAAAATTTTTCAATAAATCTGAGACTGTTTTGAAATTAGAACAAGTAAACCAGATAATAGATAATAGAACCAGATGTTTTCTGTATACACAAATGCAATTTGGCTCTAGGGGATTATTTTTGGATTTCTGCCTTCTCCGAGGGAATTGAGAAAACCTCATCCCTCCCTTCTTGCTAGAAAAGCAACATGTAAATGAGTCACATTTAGAAGAGAACCACACCTCTTATATGTATAAATGGAGGCCTGTACAATCATTCTCTTTTTCTTTTTCAGTCTAGACAGTCAAGTAGAAAGAAGGAACACAAGAAGACTAATTCTAGATATGCCTTTGGAATTAGAATAAATCTATAATTTAGACAGGATTGGATGCATCAAAAATGCCAAATCACTGGGTAGATAGAATGAGAAGACAGTAAGAACATGTGGAAAGGAAATAATATGACAATTATAGCAATAGAACCACCTATTGCTTTACATTTTTCATGTCTTTGGGCTTCTCTTTTTTTTACTCACATCCTGAATACCCTTCCCCCTTATTCTCCCCAATATACACTGTATCCATGACCTCCTCCAAAGGAAAAGGCAACCTGACTTCTCTAGTCCTCACTGGAAAATTTTTTTCTTTTTTGGGTTTTCCCAGCTTAGTCTGTGATAACCAATTTGCTTTAGAAACATGTCACCATGCACTGTCCTCAATTTCTTGTATGCAAGGAAATTTTATTTCCTCCGCTGAAAATAAACTCTTGAAAGGTGAGGATTATTTCTTATCCATTTATCTAAATCCTTAGCAGTTTGATGTACATTTAAACAACACATACTGCCCTGGGTTATCATTTGAAATGCATTACTGAACATAATAAGAGGTAGGCTAAAAAGCATGTTTTTTTTTACATTTATGAACTCTCTGTTTTTATGGAAACAATTGAAGACAAGTGCAGATATCATGAGCTTCTTCATCTTGCATTTGCTAGGTCAAGGGTATTTTCGTACACAACCACAATACCATTATCACACTTTAGAACATTAGCAGTAACTTCCCAATGTCCTCTAATGAGATGTAATTCATGTTCAGATTTTCTCCATTGTTCCTAACATGTCTTTTGAGCTTAAAATAAAAACAAAACAAAACAAACAGAATCCAATCAAGGTTCGTGAATTTGTTATGTTTCTTTTGTCTTTTTAAATTTAGAAGTCCCTGCTTTTGGAGTGTGTATGTTCCAAGAAGCATATTTTAAGCAAGCTCCTGCCAAATCTTGTGACTTCTCCTCCTAACTTCTGTATGCAATGATTTGATTGGTGTACATCCTGTCACAGGCCCTTAGCACTCACAACTATGACTTTAACAGATGACCCTAGAACATGCTTGCAGTTTTGTGGACGTGGATATCGGCCCATGGGTGTACTGGTCAGTGTCACTCAACTGGCCAGCCAGCTCAGCAGCTCAATAACTTCTTATCCTCATTTTATATGCAGTAACTCTCACAGAGTGGTTGAAAAACAACCAAAACCTAGCATTTTTGTAAGATGCTGTAGTGTTCTGGGGAAATTGATGAGCAAGATGAAGATGTGCTGCCATCAAATTAGCGTCTTTTCACAGCTGTGTCTCAGTGACCAAATGGGGTGAAGAGAGATGAATTGTAAATCACACAAACGAGATGAAGCATAAAGATTTTTTCTCTTTAAAATTAGGGGATATGACATCAAACACCATTCTCTGTTTGCCATAAAAAAATATAACAGGAAAGTTGAGCTAGACCCAGATTTGACAATGAAGACTGTGCTCATGAAAACACGTAATTTTCTCTGAGCTCTTGGAACGAACCAATTGCAGTAGATTCAGGGGGTTAGGATTTGCATATACTAATTTTAAAGATAGCATCCAGGTTGGCAAAAATAACTCTCCTTGCACTATATAAAGGATACCACAAAAAGCAAGCACTATACATAAAGATTGAGATTAAAAAAATAAAGCTCATTGCTGTCTTCATCCAACATAGATCTTTCTTAGAACTTAGTAATTAGATTTTTGAGGAGTTTTATGTAAAGGAGATAATGTAAATTAAATATTGTAAACAGTATATTGGACCAGAAGTCAGGATACCAGAACTGAAGCAGGGATCCTATTGCTCAAAGGATCGTGTGATCGTGGGCTAGTCAGTATCCTCTGTGTGTCTTTCTTTCTCACTGATCTGTGAAATGGGTACAGGATGTGGTCCTTTAGAAAGAACTTTTATTGTTTTCTGTTGGGAGCTAGAGTCCATTGGGGTCTCCATGCATTTGGTCTGGGTTTAGCATTCATTGCTCTTCTTTCAGCCTAGAGCAGGGGTGTCAAACTAATTTTCACTGGGGGCCACGTCAGCCTTGTGGTTGCCCTCAAAGGGCTGAATGTAATTGTAGGACTGTATACATGTAACTACTCCTCAACAGTTAAGTGAGAGCTTGGGGCTGCTACTGGGTAGAAACAAGATGCCAGGCTGGATAAAACAAGGTGGAGGGCTGGATTAGGCCTATGGGCCTTGTGTTTGCCATCTATGTTCTAGAGCCTCTTTTTAGTTTCACATTAAAAACAAACCCACACACAAAAAAACATTTATACTTTCCCTGTGTTCTCTAAGTGCCACCTAAAACATCCTATGTTAATAGTTATTTTGTAGTTGTAAGGCCCTTCAGAGTATCTGCCCACTATACTTAGGGAAGCAGAAATTGCTAACATTATTGAGTGTATATTCTATGCCAGCCACTCTTTTGAGCATTTTACTTCTGTTATTCAATACCCACAACAACTTTATGAGGGAGGTAGTATTTTTATTCAATTTTGTAAGTGGGGAAATGGAAGCCCAGTGAGATTAAGATTTGAGTCGCCAATATTACACAGCTAAGAAGTGTTGGGATGGTTTTAAAAAAAAACCTAAAAAATAATCTATGCACATGATGGGAAATTCCAAGTGCACACAAAGTCCCTTTCCAGTTTCTGTCCTGAGACAAGATGTTGTCCCTCTCAGCAGACAACTACTGTTACCAGTTTTTGCTAGAGAGAGTATATTTTCCTAGAGATAGTGTGCAAAATATACAAACTTATGTGTGTATATACATATATATGCACAAAATAGATAATATCTATATAAGCTAATATATGTTACATATTAAAATACTTATATAATTTAATATAGTCATTTTCCCCATACATGGCAGTACACCAAATAATGTGTTGTTTAATGCTTGGCCATATGATATATAGGTCTAGATACAGATATACATCAGTTAATATATCTTTTTGACATCCTTTCATATCAGTACATAAAGATTTGCTTCACTTTCTCATTCTTCCATAATTTTCCACTGTAGAGATGGATAAGAATTTATTTAATCATTCCCTATTGATGAGCATGAAACTTGTTTCATCTGCTTTGTTATTATAAATAGCATGGTGCTGAGCTGTGAACTCAGATCACTGGACTCCTGATCTCTACTTCTTTGCCAACCTTCTTATTTGCTTTCTGTGAAGGTGTCTTCTCCAGAAATGACGAGGAGATAGAATCGGTTTTAAGTAGGGGAATGGCAAGTTACCAGTGCTTTATTGTTGAAAGATAACTGGTGGCCTCTGGCGGAAAGTTTAGATGGAGATGGGTTTGGAAGCAGGGAGATTCTCTATTCGATGATTAATGCTAACTCTTACTTCCCTGCTCACTGGGTGAACAATGTGGTCTCCTACTTCTTCCACCTGCCCGTTCCAGGGACCTCCATTCTCTTTCCACTTCAGCCACCAGCATGGCCTCACGTGGGATCTTTGTAGAGGTCAGAGCCTCTTCCTTGCCTCATTCCAAGTTCCCAGTTTCCACGGATCTGGGCCTTACCCTGTTCTCTTTTGTCTGGTTTTGATAGAAAAATAAATGGAGCAAAGACAGAGAATAATATTTCTTTGCTCTTTAGTCCATACTTAGTGCTTCTCATGTATTATCTTTAATTTCTGAATAATTATTAGCTTTATTTTACAGGTGAGAAAGTGAGCCTTTGAAAAATTAAGTAACGTGTCCAAGGATTTTCAGACAGCAAGAAGCAGAGATTAGGTGCAAACCCAGTTCTTTGTGATTCCTGAACCTGTACCCTCAGCCCTCAGGTGATGCTACCTTTGGCTTTTCAGAGAGATTGACGCCCTTAACCCCTCTGTACTGGGTTAGAGTGGGAGTTAGAGTTAGGACTCACCTTAGGCTCTCCCCTCTATCTCTCATGCCCTGCCTGGATGTCGCCTGCCCACATCTGTTTTGAAGTTGCTGGCTGGGTGGAGGGTGTCAGCTGGGGTTAGGAAGGAGGCATTGATTTGGAGGTACAGAAGAGGGATGATGTGGGGAGCAGGACCTGCACCTAGAGCTGTCCAACAGCAGGGGTGGGCAGAGAACTGGCATTCCTGCCCAGGTTCTCTGCAATCATATTGCTATTTACGTGACTGTTTAAAAATCGGCCTTTGTCGACCATTGCTTTTGTGGGTCTAGCACTTTGTTTGATGCTGGAAAGGCTCAAGAGTGTCGCTGTTTTTCGAGATTATACTTTAGTGGGGAGACAGATACCCTAACTCCAAATTATAATACAGTGAGGTAACTGCTTGCATTAATTTTATATAGTACTGGAAGAAATTACCACAAACTTGGTGGGCTAACAATGCACAGATTCTTTTATGTTTCTTGAGGTCAAAAGTCTGAAATTAGCCCTGGCTGGTGTAGCTCAGTGGATTGAGCACAGGCCTGCAAACCACATGATCGAGGTTCGATTCCCAGTCAGGGCACATGCCTAGGTTGCAGGCCAGTTCCCGGTTCCTGGCGGGGGATGCATGAGAGGCAACCATACATTGATATTTCTCTCTCTCTCTCTCTCTCTCTCCTTCCCTTCCCCTCTAAGATAAATAAATAAAAATATTTTTTAAAAAAGTCTGAAATTAGTTCCACTGGGACCAAATCAAAGTGTTAGTGGAGCCCCGTTCCCTTTGGAAATTGTAAGGGAGTATTTGTTTCCTGGCCTTTTCCAGTTTCTAAAGCTTCATTCCTTGCATCCTTGGTCCCTCCATCTTCAAAGCCAGCAGTACAGCCTCTTACTTCAGTGGTCATGCCACCTTTCTCTGCCAACTCTCCCCCTACCAAGGACACTTGTGATTGTATTAGGGCCCACCCAGGTAATCCAGAATAATCTCCCCCATCAAGACCCTTAATTTAGTGACATTCACCAAGTGTCTTTTGCTATATCAGGTAACATTTGTAAGTTCCAAGGAAAAAGGAACTGG
This sequence comes from Sturnira hondurensis, assembly GCF_014824575.4. Taxonomy (NCBI): domain Eukaryota; kingdom Metazoa; phylum Chordata; class Mammalia; order Chiroptera; family Phyllostomidae; genus Sturnira; species Sturnira hondurensis. Next base: position 662,180 of record NW_028086146.1, on the reverse strand, counting down.
GTTTTTTTGGTGGCCATTATTCAGCATACCACAACACTACAGGCAAATACATGCAAATGGAGCCAAAAAATGGCAGACCCTTCCGCTGAATTCTTAAATAATGGGGAGTGAGTGTCCATGTCCTTACCTCCCAGTCCTGTCTCTCTGACTTTACCTCTTACAATTTCTTTCCTGGCTTGTCTCCCTCTCCTATACTCTGTTAGCTGCAAACCCCAGGCTTCCCCAAATGGCCCTTCTTACCCCATATTCTTTTCCCCAGATATGTTAGCCTTTTACAGGGGGTTGACATTCACCTCAGCATAGATAGCTCCAATCTCCATCGCCAGGCCTGGCCACCCCAGAGCTCCAGTCCTGTGCCTACCCCAGCTGTTGGACAGCTCTATCTACAGATCCTGCTCCCCCCACATTGTCCCTCCTCCACACCTCTCCAACCAACATCTCTTCTGGCTTCTATAGTTTTGTCCTGTTGTCCTTATTCTCTCATTACTATATTTAGAACTCATCATAGCCTCAACTGTTCCCTCCAGATCCAGTGGATCTGTACTACCTGTGCTACCAAGTTGTGTGGGCCCTTCTCTAACATTCTGCCCACACGACATTCCTCTCTCCACCCCTCCCTACACTGACTGTTGCCTCCACTCAGATAAGTCATTCAAAAGGTTCACTAAGGGTTCTGTCTCTAAACTCTCTTCTCAGCGTACCTTACAATCATTGCTCTACTTATTTTCCTATGTCACTATTGCTTAAAAACTTTTAGACAATAGGTATTTGGAGACTTACGGCCAAGATGAAGGTCTAGGTAGACACACTGTGCCTCCTTGCACAACCAAAATAAGGACAACAAAAATTTAGAAACAAAAAACCAACCAGAACTGACAGAAAATTGAACTGTATGGAAGTCCAATAACCAAGGAGTTAAAATAGACACATTCATCTAGACTGGTAGGAGTGGTGGAGTCGGGTGGCTAGGTGGAGAGGGGCTGGGGCAAAAAAAGTGGTGGACCAGGGCATGCAGGCGATGGCTGGCAGACCCTGGGCATGGGGTGGCCGTGGACAGACCCAGTGAGGCTCACAAGGTGGCTGGCAGACCTGGTGGTCCCACATTTGCTCACAGATAAACCAGGCAAAACTGGGGAGTGAGACAGAACCACAACCCAGGGCTCCAGTGTGGGGAAATTGAGCCTCAAAACACCGATTGGAAACACCTGTGGGGGTTGAGGTGTCGAGAGGAACTCCCAGCCTCACAGGAGAGTTTGTTGGAGAGACCCACAGGGGCCTAGAATGTACACAAGCCCACCCACACTAAAATCAGCACCAGGAGGGCCCAGTTTGCTTGGGGGAAGTAGTGGCAGGGATTGAAATCCAGCAGAGAGCAAAGCAAGTGCCATTGTTCCCTCTAGGAATCCTGCCCCACAGACAATGTCGCAACCCAGCCACTGGGTTGCCCCACCCTGGTGAACACCTAGTGCTCCACCCCTCACTAAGTAACAGGTATATCAAGACAAAAAAAAATGGCACTAAGTTACAGGTGTATCAAGACAAAAAAAATAGCCCAAACAGAAGAACAGATCAAAGTTTCAGAAAAAATACAACTAAGCAGTGAAGATATAGCCAACCTATCAGGTACACAGTTCAAAGAACTGGTGAGCAGGGTGCTCACAGAACTGTTTGAATTTGGTCTCAAATTAGATGAAAAAATGAAGGCTATGCTAAGTGAAATAAAGAAAAATATACAGGGAACCAATCGTGGTGGGAAGAAAACTAAGACTCAAATTAATGACCAGAAGGAAAAAAGAAGCAACCAAACAGAAAAGAATTAAGAAACAAGAATTCAAAACAATGAGGAGAGACTTAGAAACCTTCAGGACATCTTTAAACATTCCAACACCCAAATTATAGGGGTACCAGAAGGGAAAGAGGAAGAGCAACAAGTGGAAAAGTTATTTGAACAAATAATAAAGAAGAACTTCCCCAATCTGGCAAAGGAAATAGACTTCCAGGAAGTCCAGGAAGCTCAGAGAGTCCCAGAGAAGTTGGACCCAAGGAGGAACACACCAAGGCACATCATAATTACATTAGCCAAGACTAAAATGAAGGAGAGAATCCTAGAAGCAGCAAGAGATAAGGGGACAGTCATCTACAAAGGAGTTCCCATCAGACTGTCAGCTGATTTCTCAAAAGAAACCCTACAGGCAAGAAGGGGCTGGAAAGAAGTATTCCAAGTCATGAAAGGCAAGGACCTGCATTTAAGATTGCTCTATCCAGCAAAGCTTTCATTTAGAATGGAAGGGCAGATAAAGTGCTTCTCAGATAAGGTCAAATTCAAGGAGTTCATCATCACCAAGCCCTTATTATATGAAATGTTAGAGAGACTTATCTAAGAAAAAGAAGATTAAAAACCTGTATAGTAAAATGACAGCAAACACAGTTATTAACAACCACACCTAGAACAAAAATAAAAACAAACCAAGCAAACAAGTAGAACAGGAAGAGAACCATAGGAATGGAGATCACATGGAGGGTTAGCAACAGGGAAGTGGGGGAAGGAGAGGGGGGAAAAGGTACAGATGGTAGGTAGAAAATAGACAGGGGGAGGGCAAGAATAGTATGAGAAATGTAGAAGCCAAAGAACTTATTACACAGGCACATGAGTTCCTGTGGGGGAATGCGGGTGGGAGGGGGTGTGCAGGGTGGAGGGGAATGAAGGGAGGAAAATGGGACAACTGTAATAGCATAATCAATAAAATATATTTCAAAAATACTTTTAGAGAATGAATTGTAAAGCCTTTACTGTGACACTTTAAGATTCTCTAGAGTTCAGGCCCTACATTACACTTATTTATTCATTCATTAAATGTTCATTAGGTGTCTCTCATGTGCTAAGACTATGGTAGGCTATGGAAGCATGATAGTGAAGTAAAAATAGACACCCTTGTAGAGTTTGCCTCCTAATAGTAGAGACAGATATGAATAAAATAATAATTGTGAATGCATGTGAAACTGCAGCTATAATAAAACAATAGCTCAGAATTACATAATGCTTGTTTGTGCCTGGCCCCATTCTGAGCTTTTTACAAACACTGTCATTTAATCCTCACAACATTGTTGATCACTATTATTCCCATTTTGTAGAAAATAGACACAGGGTTTTAGTAACTTGCCCAAATTCACACAACCAGAAATGATTTAAGCCAGACAGCCTGGTTCTGGGTTTTGTGCATTTAACACAATGTATTTCCGTAAAGAAGGGGTGACTGATGTTTTGAGAATCGTTGACAGAGGGTGGGGGCATGAGTGGGGATGAGGATGGGTAATTTGAACTGGTCAGGAAAGGTTTTCTAAGGAAGGACTGAAATAAGCTAAACTGAAATACGAAAGATGAGTTGGGGCTAACTGCATGAGATGAAAGGGAAGGTGCTCTATGCTGAGAGAAGGTCGTGTGTAAAGAAAGGCCCAGTGGTGGGGGGAGTAAGGTGCTCACAGGGTCTGAAATGGGACCAGAATGATGCAGCAGAGAGAGCAAGGGAGAGCAAAGAACAGGGCATGGGATTAGGCGGAGATGGGATTAGCCCGGGGAGGCAGGTAGGTGCAGGCTACTTTGGACCCTATAGACCAGGTTACAAACTTTTTCTCGATCCTAAATGCAATGGGGAGCCATCGAAGTTTTAAGCAGGAGGTAAGAAAAAGATGTGACAAAGATTTCTGGATTGTGCCCTGAATTACTGTTGTCTCATTCTCTCAAACAGGGACCCTAGATAGGGACTAGTTTTGGCAATAAGATCATGGACTCTGTTTCAGATATTTGACTTTGGAGTGTCTTGTGAGAAATACAAATGAGCTATTAAGGAACGTGTCAGATAGATAGATCTGGAGTTCACAGAAGTCTGGGCTGGACCTTCAAGTTTTGGTGAGCGGATGGTGCCATATTGAAGGAAATTGTTCCTTCGTGTATGGAAGCTGAAAGGGCTCAGCTCTTATTTCATTGAGCATTTGCAATGGGAGATGAACTTGTAGAAGGACTTCTTTCCTACTAGATCTTTAAGAGTCACTTGTGAGATCTGTGTTAATCTTTCGCAGCAGATTTGAATGTGGGATGATAATCAGCCAGAGTGGGAGGAATTATCTTTGGATTCCTCCTATACTTTTCACAGCAGAATACCATCGGGTAATCATTTAGTCTTCATTACAGGGACTAGTTTTGGGGAATTGTGGTTTGAGACTATTAGAAGGAAACTGGCAAAAAAAAAAGCTGTTTGAGCAGGCTTCTTAAGATTGCAATGTACCTTCAGTGTTTGGATCAAAATGGATTGTATTTACTAGCTACGGCTGCATAATAAATTACCCCCAAACTTAAGGGCAGAAATGGACAATTTGTTATCATTACAGTTTCTTTGGGTCAGGGATTCAGATGCAGTTTAGCTGAGTGGCTCAGGATCTCTCGGGAGATAAGTTCATCTCACCAAGATGTTGGCCAGGACTGAAGTCATCTGAAGGCTTTACGGAGGCTGAAGGATCCACCTACAACATTCAGGTTCATCCACGTGACTGTCAGCTGGTACTTACTGGTGTTGGCAGCAATCTTTTGTTTCTCCCCATGAGAACTTCTCCCAGGGCTGCTTGAGTGCCCTTGTGTGCCTGGAGGCTTCTCCCAGAATAATAATCTAAGAGTGAAGGAGCCAGGTGGAAGGTGTTCTTCTAAACTAGCCTTAGAAGTCACATAGCATTGTGAAAACTTCATGCCAAGCATGTCCCCAAATTTGGCCCACCTCAAGGTTGGGGGAGGGAACTAGATTCCATGCTTTGAAGAGAGGAGCGTCAAAGACCTGTGGACATATTTTAGAGCTACCACACTGATGTTTGGCATCAGCGGTGGAGGGAGCCTACCCTCTCACCCTGTGTAGGAATTAATTTCTGTCGCAGCATCCCTGACAGATGGTCACTCAGCCTCTGCCTGGCTCTTCCAGCTCTCAGGAGTTCACTACGTTGTGAGTCACCGGGTTCCATTTATATCAATTTTTAGAAGCTTCTTTTATTCATGAAATTGAAAATTCTATTGCCGAACATTTCATTACAGGACCTAGTTCTGCTGCTCTAGAATGGGGCTTTTATGTGATGGCTTTTCCATCATTTGCAATGACCTCTTTCTTTTTTATACAAAATACTGTAAGTTCTATTCAGAATTTCCCCTGAAGTTTTAAAAATATTTTATGTATTTTCAGAGAGAGAGGGGATGGGAAGGGGAAAGAAAGGGAGAGAAACACTGATTGGTTGCCTCTCATCAGCCCCCACTGGGGGACCAGCCACACCCCAGGGATGTATCTTGACAGGGAATTGAACTGGTCACCTTTCAGTTTGCAGGCCAGTGCCCAGTCCACTGAAACACACCAGCCAGGGCTCCTCTCAAGTTTTGATTTCAGGATTTTTCACACTTAGGTCACCTTCCTGTAAAATGTTTCAGTTCAGTGCATTCCTCCATGACTGAACATCAGCAACTAGTTCTGTGGCCCAAGCTGAGTCTAAAGGCACATGAGAAAGCAGTCCTCACTTTGCACAACAGTGCAGGACTGAAAAGAAATGCCTGTGAAAACTAAAATCACGCAAGGTACAGGCAAACTTTGGAGAAACGGCAGGTTTGTTTCCAGACCACCATGATAAAGTGAGAATTCCAATACAGGAAACTATAACCCTTCTGCTGTTGGACAGGTTTGCCTTCAGTGTGTCAAAAATGAAACATCTGTGAAGCCCGACAAAGTGAAATGCAATAAAATGAGGTATACTTGTAATCTGAAGAATTGACATGGAAATTATGATTCGTCTGAAACCTTTAAAAACTTTTGTTAAAATGTTTAAATGTATCTTTCAAATCTAAATGCATGGAGAAATGAAAAACAATGTAACTAGTATTAATTTAGTAGACTTTAATTTAAAACATTAGAAACAGATTTAAAGTGTTTTATTTCTTTTTTATAAATATTTTATTTATTTATTTTTAGAGACAAGGGAAGGGTAGAAAATGAGGGAGTGAAACATCAATGTGTGGTTGCCTCTCATGTGTCCCCCACTGGGGACCTGGCCCGCAACCCAGGCATGTGTCCTGACTGGGTATCAAACCAGTGACCCTTTGCTTCACAGGCCTGTGCTCAGTCCACTGAGCTACACCAGCCAGGACAGTATTTTATTTCTTTGTTTAAATAGCTTTAAAAGTAGTTTGAACAGTGCTCGCCTTTTTCTTTTCACCATGTGACATAATATAGAGTGAGCGTCTTTTTTTTTTTTTTGCCTTGGCAGATTGTCATTCTGCTTTGTAAATTTGAATCGGTTTCTAACATTTTGTCCTTTGAACTCTCAGTATTGTGAAACATGTCTGAGATATTTCCATGAGAGTTCCTCTAATAGGTGTTTTTACTGGTGTCACTGTCTTCAATCACTATTATCATTTGTGTCAATAACTTTACCCTGACTAAGCTTCTTTGGCTACAGATTTTGTTTCTTGAATAGTGGCAATGTCAGCGTTTCATGGTCAACTCTTCCATAATGCCATTTACGTTAGATTCAAATTTCACTTCTTGTGTTATCACTTTTAATTTCTTTGCTGTACTTTCATCTTTGTTAAGCAATTCACTCTTTCAGTTAGTTATTCATTTATATAAAATGCCATGTGAGTTTATTGCTGGGAGGCAAGGAGGCAGCACCACTACAGGCTTCACTGTGTGTATGTGAGCTGAGTAACAGTTACACAGTGAGCAGTTACCACAGACTTTGGAAGAAGTGATGTGATTGGTCACTGATCACTACATACATCTATTACGAACGTGGTGACTTGACTGAAGAGCTAGAGGTCAAGTTTGTACTTTATGCGGTCACTCAAAGTTAATAGACCATGGTAACTGATATTTGAACATGTTGTTAAGGAACTGGTATTATTCAAATAAACTGTGGCATCTGAAACTTATGTATATCAGAAGCATGCAAAACAAGGGCTTCTGTGTTTCTACAAATTGGAACCTAGTTAGAATCTGTTTTATCGCCAACTAGTCCATACCATTAATTCAGAGTTTCATGCATCTTCCTTTTTTAAAATAAACAATATTTAAAACAATTCCTTTTTTAAAAAATGTATTTAAGGAAATCAATAAAAAAATGTATGCTTTTATTGATTTTGGAGAGAGAGAGGAAAAGAGAGAAAGTGAGAGAGAAACACATTGATGCGTGAAACATCAATTGATTGCCTCTTACACATGCCCTTACTGGGCTTTGAACCTGAAACATATGAATGTGCTCTAACCAAGAATCGAACCTGAGATGTTTAGGTGTAGGAGAGGGTGCTCCAACCGAGCCACCTGGCCAGGGCTCATAAATCTTTCTTTACCTAATGCATTTAATTTTTCTTAAATGTAAATGTCAGATTTTACTTACATTCCCATTAAGCGTCATCTTTTTAGTCTTATTCTGTGGTGTCTTCTCACAACTGGATTTTGCTAAGGAACAAACTGTCCCTTCCTAACTGTTGTCCATTTCACATCTAAGTTAATAACAGTCTGGGGCAGGGCTCAGTGAAGTTTCTCTAGAGCTCTCCAGCCATGCTTCTCTCCTCCCGTTCATCAGCTTTTTCAGAGCAGGAATATACACCACATAGGAATTCTCCAACTCTGCTATCATGCGCTTGCCTTTTTTGAGCTGGTCCAACAATGTCAATTTTCTGGTGCCATCAGATAACTTGGTGAAATCAAAGCACACTGTGCCAGCAGTTGTCTGGGTACCGTGTGAGAAACTACACTACTGAAAATACCTTTTGTGTATGGGGAACTTCTACAGTTCATGGTATGTTTTTTTTTTTGTCTGAATAGAATTGAAAGGTGTTATGGCAGATATTAGCATATTTTAAAAATGGTTAAGTCAGAAAGGCTGAGGGATTTGCCTTGATTCACAGAGCCAATAGAGTAAAATCTTGATTCTTCAGAAAGTCTAGTGTATTTTTCACCACCTCAAGCTTCACTGACGAGGTGCCCACAGAAAAGACAAAAAAGGGTTTCTGCAGGGTTTTGTTGTTGATGTTGATTTATTGGACCGCTCTTCTAATCCCCCCATCTCATAGGGTTTCTGTTTTGTGAGAGCTGCCATAACAACAGAAATTGTTGCCTCTCAGTTCTTGAGGCTGGATATCTGGGATCAAGGCGTCAGTGGGGCTGGTTCTTTCTGAGCTCCATAAGGGAAGGACCTGTCTAGGCCTGTCTTCTTGGCTTGTTGACGAACATTTTATCTCAGCGTCTCTTCATTTCACTTTCCTCTGTGCAGGTGTCTCTGTCCATATTTCTCCTCTTGATGTGGAAACCAGTCATACCGGACTAGAAGCCACCCTAACGACCTCATTATAGCTTGCTTCCCTTTATAAAGACCTTATCTCTAAATACCGTCACTTTCTGAAGTACTGGAGTTTCGACTTCCATATACAAATTTTGGGGAAACACAACTCAACCTATAACACACCTCTAAGGCAGATTTTAAAAATGACCAAATGAGTAAGTATGTGTAGCCAGCACTTTCGGGCATGCCTGCATTTTCTTACCCATAGTCATGTATTTGATGCACCTTTCAGTTATCAAAGAGAGTGGGAGTGCTTTTCCTAAATTCATTCTCAGTTATCCACTCATTGAGTTTAGTCTTTGAAGATGACATTTGCAAGGCGGATGCTGAAGTTATTAGCTTATTTCATGATTTCAGGATTCAAACTTGTCATTTAACCTTGGCTCTGAGATTTCTGCTGAATCTGACTGAGTATTTGGTGACAATTATGCACCTATCAAAAGAGTTTCCTCAGTCCACGGATTAGAATCAAGGGATTCTGATTTTAGAGAATAAATAAATTAGGGAGTAATAATTTGTATCCCAAAGACATTCACAAAGATTCAGGCACATGTAAAGATTGTGTGGCACATTACTGACTGCCTATAAAAAAAGGGACGAGTTAGATTGCTGAGGTTGGGGCGCTATAAACACTTGAAGTATGTCATTCTGTTTCCTCATCTCCTCCACCCACCTCTGTAGCTTCTCTTGTTAGTCATTCGGGTGTTCTATAGATTGTTCATGTGAGCATTTTCTATGATGTAGATTTTGATATTTAAAACATAACATTTGGTGTGAGCAGAGAGTTTGTTTCTGCTCGTGTATGTGCTCATAAAGAAACGACAGTTATAGTGTCTGCGTAAGGTGTGATGAGTGGAGATGTGATGAGTTGATGGTTATCTCGGAGGCCCCTGTATGCCTCCCCATCCTATTTTCTTCCCTTCCCCAAATGAGGAAACCATTATCCTAAATCTTATGTTTACCGGGCTTTTCCCTTTTCTTATACTTTATATTTGTTTTCAAAACAAAAATAGCATTTAAGTTTTGTAGTTAAATTTTGCATTTTTAAATCATTGCAAAGTTATAAAAAAGTTACAAGGGTAGTATAAATAACTTGTGTATAGTCTTCAACCATGTTCCTCAGTGGTAGCATTTACCACATTTGCTTGCTCATTCTTCCCCACTCTCTCCACACAGATGCAGATATACGTATGTAAACACACAAACACATAACTTTTTTGTAATTAATTGAGAATAGGTGTAGATACACCGTTTCAGTCTAAATACTTCAAGGTGTATTTTTGTACAAAGATAAGGATGCTGTCTCACATAATCACATACAATCATCTAGATCAAGAAATTAATGTAGATACAATTCTACACATAACCCACAGATCCATTCGTACTTTGCCCATTGGCCCAGTTTTGTCCTTGATAGCTTTCTTCCTCTTTCTGGTTCAAGAGCCCCTCCAGAATCACATCACAAGTTGCGTTTACTTGTGACGTTTCATTAGTTTCTTCCATCTGGAGTGAGTCTTCAGTCGTTTTTTGTTTTTCATGTCCTGGGTAGTTTTCAAGAATACAGGATAGTTTTTGTCTTGTCTTAAGAATATCTCTCAGTTTGGGTTTGCCTGACATTCCCTCATGATTGGATGCAGGTTAAGGATTTTTTCGCAAGAATATCACAGAAGCAAAGCCATGTTCTTTTCAGGGCATTATATCAGGAAGCACAGGATGTTGATTTATCCCATTACTCTTGATCTTAACTTTGTTCACTTGGTTAGGATGGTATTTACCAGGTTTCTCTGCCATAAAGTTACTATTTTTCTCTATAAAGTAAGTTTTGTGGGAAAATAACTTGAAATTATATAAACATCCTGTTCCTCAATGAATTATCACCCACTGGTTTTAACATTCTTTGATGACTTTTGCATGAGTAATTTATTAAGTGGTGGTTTCAAATGCTCATTTTTTAATTCTCTCATCCCTTTCACATGTACTAGTTAGTATTCTACTGTAGAAAGAAGGCTTCCTCATTCATTCCTCACTCATTTATTTGTGTGGACTCATGGATTTCTATTTTACTCTTTGGAGTTTCATTCATTACTATTATCATTTATTTTCATTCCTATTTTGCTAGTAGAAGCTCCTTCAAGGTGGCACCTGTGTGCTTTTCACCACTCTCCATCTTCACCACTTCCTTACTTTTGGATGCAAATTTATATTCCGGATTTGTCTTGTTTTAGGTTTTTAAAAACAACTTTGTTGAGATATTGCAAGAATCCAGATACTGTACAATTGAGTGGGCTTTCCTAGTTGCACAGTGGGCTATCACCCCTGCTATCAGTTTTAGCACATGCTCATTGTCCCCCGCAGAAGCCCATACCCCTTGGCAGTCGCTCCCACTTTCCTCCCAAGCCCAGCCCTAAGCTCTTTCCCACCACTAATCTTTCCTTTTGTTGCTGTTGTTTGTTTGTTTTTAAATTTATTAAAAGTTATTCCATTATTATTTCAGTTGTGTTGATAAATAGGGCCCAACATGCTATAGGATTTGATCCACTCAAGTTATAAGGCATTTTTTCTTGGAAGTTTCCTTTTGCTGTATTTAATTTAAGCAAGCCAAACTCTTTCAAAAAGCTAGAGAAGAGGTAGAGGAAATATTTCTAAAATGCTTCTGCTCTTTTAAAATATTTAAAAATTTCTAGTATTTTTGAAATATACTAACATATATATGGTGTTAAGAAAGAGTTGTAGTTTCTTTGCCCCAGCTCTGGAATCTCTCTAGTTCTTTCTATTGAAGAATGGTATATAGAAACCAAGGTGTGCTGAGTGCTACAGGGTGTCACTGTTTCTTGGACCCCTCAGCAGATAGAGCAAGGAAAGAAACCTATGTATATTAATATATGTAAAGGAGTTGGCAAAAGTAGGTTTACAGCTGTGAGTACATAAAGCACAGCATTAATAAAGCTATTGTTCATATTCATAGCCTGCATGTGTTTTTCCATATGAACAACTATAAACCTACTTTTGCCCACCCCTGTATAATTGATCTACAATACATTAAAAACCACAAGTTGACACCAATACCTCTAATTTAAACATAACACCACAGAGTTTTTCCTAGCATTCCATATTTGTACCTGCCTTTGGAGAAGGCTGGCTCTCATTATCCACAATATATTTACGTGTTTGCTGACTAATCCTGTATGCAATCAGTCTCCCGACCCTGGTGGCTTTCTTCCCAGCCACATCCTGGGCCACTTAGTCTGCCTCCTTGACTCTCCACTTTCTCAGCCTGTTCCTCTGTCCCTATTAGCCTTCTCAGCCCTGACCACTCCCTTAGACCTGACTACCTTTGCATTCCTGCTCTCATCAGGCCCACCAACCAGGGCTGTATTAAAGGAAGGGGAGGAAAAGGAAAAGCACCAAAAAATATTTTATAAAGAAAAAGAAAAGGGAAGAGGGGGGCTGTTTAATTAATTTATTTTGTGCAAAAGACAGTTTTGTTTTGTTTTGTTTTTTAAAAGTGTATAGTAGAGCCCTGGCTGGTGTAGCTCAGTAGATTGAGCGCGGGCCTTTGAACCACATGATCATGGTTCCATTCCCAGTCAGGGCACATGCCTGGGTTTCAGGCAAGTTCCCAGCAGGGGAGTCATGAGAGGCAACCATACATTGATATTTCACTCCTTCTCTCCTTCCCTTCCTCTCTAAAGATAAATAAATAAAATATTTTAAAAAAGTGTATAGTATAGCTTTAATAGTCCCCAGCTTGGAGATCAATTGTGGTTTAAATTCTAGATTTACCACCTACCAGCTGTGTAATCTTGGGCAAGTTACTTAATTTCCTCATCTTTAAAATGGGGCTAGTAATATAGTACATACCTCATAAGATTCTTGTGAGTTTTTAAAGATATTTTATTTATTTTTAGAGAGAGGAGAAGGGAGAAAGAAAGAGAGGAAAAGAAACATCGATGTGTGGTTGCCTCTCATGTGTCCCCCACTGGGGACCTGGCCCACAACCCAGGCAGGTGCCCTGACTGGAAATCAAACCTGCAACCCTTTGATTTACAGGCCAGCACTCAATCCACTGAGCCACACTAGCCAGGGTGATTCTTGTGAGTTTTAAATGAGTTAATACATGTAAAATGTGTAGGACAGTGTCTTGAAAAGATAAGTACATTTAAGTATTTTTGTTATTATCAAACATCCTATCATTTTGGAACACATTGCCTTATTTTTCTAGTAAAAAGTTACTAAATACCAATGGGTCATTAGTGATGCATTCAACAGAGATTGGAAAAATTACTAAAGTTACTGTTCTATTTATCAAAAATATGTTTTCTATAACAAAGTGGGGCTTGTAAAGCTGTCAGAATTTGTACTTTTCCAAGAGTACTTTATCTGGCCCTGAAGTTAAAGAAAAAATTGTTAAAAGTTATTACAAATTGAAAAACAATCATAAATTAAAATAATGCTTCCTAGAAACACTAGTGTAAGCCACAAATGATACAATTTCAATTTGTACCCATCTTATTAGGAGCCTGCCTCAGAGGTTGGCAAACTGTAGCCCAGGTCAAATCCACCCCCTGTCTAATGTTATGTTGCCAGAGAACTAAGTATGGTTTTTACATTTTTTAATGGTTGAAAAAAAAAGAATATTTCTTAACAGAAGACAATTATGTAAATTGTAAATTGTTTTCCTAAATAAAGTTTTATCGGAACATAGCTGCACCCAGTTGTGCATGTTGTCTATGGCTGCTTTTGCTGTACCATGATGGAGTTGAGGAGTATCACAGAGACAATACAGTCTAGAAAGCCTAAAAATTTATGTCTGGCCCTTTGTTGAAAGTTTGCTGATCCTTGGTATAGACTGCTAGAGAAAGAATCAGAGAGATGTGGAAGAACCCCTGGGAGGATGGGTCAAGTCCGGCAGATACTCCTGGCTTGCCCTGTGACCTTGCACAATTCACATTACCTGGTCTGTTTCCTCACCTGTGAAATGAGAATCTGGGACCTGAAGATCTAAGTCCCTCATGTTTTCCTTTGGCACCTTTATAATACAAATTTGCTAGATTCTACCTGCACAGCCTGGCTTTTTAAAAAGGCAATCTCACTTCTTTTCCATTGATCTGTTTCAGGTGAATGAGTTAATGCGGTAACTTTCATCTTTGTTCAAAAGCTTCAGAAATCTCGAGACCTCCTTTTTTAAAACCTGATTTTGCCTCCCACTGCAGTACCTAAGAGGGGATTTTGTGTAATGGGTTGCAACACAAGTGTCTACATGTTACCTTGTTTTGTTGGAGGCCTGAGCTATCTAACGATGGCCCGAAGAGCACTTTACTCTGCTCCGTAGCAACAGGCCTCTTGTCCAAATTTGCCATCTGGTGTTTGAAGCCTCTATCCTGCAGAGGTTTTTTTTTCTTTAGCTGTTAGTGATTACTCATCTCTTTTGGCTTTGGTATTCTTGACATTCTCATTATTTGCTCATCCTAAATATTCCCAGTTTCAAGTAAGAGAGCACTTGGAGTCTTTTGCTTAACAGAAGGGATTCAATTTCCTCATCTGGAAAATAAGAGGGTTAGATGAAAAGGTTCCTACCAGCTGGTACCATCTATGATTTTATGACTATGAAATTTGTGTTTCAGTGACTTGTATGTGCTTGACAGACCACCTAAACTGTGGCCTGTGAGGAAGCCTTCGGGCCGTAATAGGCTCTCTTCCTAGTGAATGGTCGAATAATTGAATGAACAGCCACATAAACCCAGGTAACTTCAGGTTAAAAGACCCATTGCCCCATAAAGAAAACATCAATGATATTTTTAGAGATCAAAATATTTTTTTAATATTTTTTATTTATTTATTTTTACAGAGAGGGGAAGGGAAAGAAAAAGAGTGGGAGAGAAACATCAGTGTGTGGTTGCCTCTCATGCGTCCCCTACTGGGGACCTGGCCTGCAACCCAGGCATGTGCCCTGACTGGGAATCGAACCAGCGACCCTTTGCTTCACAGGCCCGTGCTCAATCCACTGAGCTGCACCAGCCAGGGCTAGAGATCAAAATATTTTTAAAGATTTCTTAAAAATAAATCTCAAGGTCATACCATGATCTACAAAGCTACCTACCACTCTTTCTTCTATGTCTTGTATTTTATCCCACTCACCTGCCTGATGTTTTAAAACGTGCCAAGCATCTAATTTAAATATGCATATTGGGGACTTTGTATTGATTATTCTCTTTGGAATGCTTTCTTCAAAATACCCTAGTGGTTCACTTCCTCCCCTCACACAAACCTGTGCCCAAAATTATTTCTCAGAAAGAACACCACACCCCACTTTTTATTTCATCTATTTACCTTGCTTTATGTTTTATCATAGCACTCATTATTTATGTAATATATCTTATATTCACCTATTAATTTATTGTTCCTACTCCATAATATTTCTTCTCACTTAAGGGGCACTTGGGCAGTAATTGTTGAGTTAATACATGAATAAGAGCAAGAAAAAACAATAACTATGAAATACTTGATTTGTGAATTAAAGTTTTCCCTAACTTTAGGGAAAACTTAGGCACAGTGCTTGAGGCACCAGTGCCCTGCTGTTACAAAGTACACTCACATCTGTAACACATCTTGTGGCTTTTGGCCTTTGTGCCTCTGCTTCTATCATTATTTACCTCTTCCATCCCTCTCTCTTTAATCCTGGGTACCCATCAAGTGTCAAATCCTATCCATCATTGTTGAAGTTCTGTCCTTTGGAACCTTCACCGACCATGTCCACTCTCTGTCCATCGGAACTGACGGGCCCATTGCACTCTGTCACCATTCCTTCCCATCTGGTCACCATTGCTTCCCATCTGGTTCATTATCTATCTGTGTGTCTTAACTACCCAACTTTAGGCTCTATGAGTGGAGATACGTATTTATATATTTTTTACTTTACATTTTTATATACATTTAAAATGGAATTGACTTTAAAGTTTTATCTAAGATAAAACATGTATTATTAACAATTTTGAATCTAAAATTGTAAAAGTGTACAGATAAAAGCAAACATTACCCCCAAATCCATTATAAAGAGATATTAACCATTGTCAACATTCAGACCCAACACACCATATTCTTATAAAACATGTGATCACACCATCATGTTATCTCACAAGCTTCATTTTAAAAAACATCTTAAGATTGCACTGAGGATAATTTTCCATTCAATACATACATGTCTTCACTGTCACATTAACTCCTGCAGTGTTTAGTCATATTTAACCAATCCCTTAGTAACTGATATGAAATTGCTTTCAGTTTTTCAGTATTGTATATGTACAGCGTATATTTTTAGGGTAACTGGGGGCAGAGATTTGAAGAGAGAGTGGATTTAAAATGATCAAAGTAGAAGGCTAGAATATGAGCTTACTAGAGAAATGCATGGCATGTTTTTTGCTAATGTGCCCCTAAAAGAATTTTGAAACGCTTTATATGCTTTCATATTTTAAAAGATGATATGCATAATTTTTATTAAATTGAAATATGTATAAAGTTCATAATTTCTGGCAAATTGTAGATATATACAAGTAAAATTGAACTGTGACATTACATTTAAAATATTTTATTATTAAAATTATAGGTTATGTACAATATTACATTAGTTTCAGGTGTACAAACCAGTGATTAGACATATAGTATATATAACTTACAAAGTGATGAACTTGATAAATCTAGTATCCACTGATACCATACATAGTTGTCACAATAGTATTGACTATATTCTCTATGTTATATTGTACTTTGCATCCCTATGACTGTTCTGCAATTACCAATTTGTACTTTTTAATCCCTTCACCTTTTTCACTCATTCTCCCAATCTCCCTTTCATCTGGCAACTGCCAAAATGTTCTCTGTATCTGTGAGTCTGTTTCTGGTCTGTTTATTTGTTTATTTTGCTTTTTTCAGATTCCACATTTGAGTGAAATCATATGACATTTGTCTTTCTCTGTCTGACTTTTTTCACTCAACACAATACCCTCTAGGTCCATCCACATTATTCTAGATGGCAAAAGTTTATTCTTTTTTTAATGGCTAAGTCATACTTCATTGCATATATGCACCACATTTTTATCTATTCATCTGTTGATGGACACTCTGACATTATTTTAAAAATGTATTTAATGGAGTGAAAATATAATGATTTCATATTTACCTTAAACTATTCTAAAAATTGTGAGCTTACCTGTCTTTAATGATCTAAAATGCTATATAGTACTTTCTGTTCTTGAATTACTAGTTATGTTCCACTTTCCTTACAGAGTTGTGCTAATACAATCTAGTTTTATTGACCAACCAGTGCAATTAAATTGTGTACATAAATTTAAATGTTTAAAATTTCCTGGGTCCATGAGGAAATTTAAATATATATATATTATACATATTGAAAGATAATTTGTTAAATGTAAAATTAAAAGTCTGTTGTATTTTTCTCCAACTAGATAAATATATCCATAGATGAGTGTTACTTGGTAGAGTGAATGAAATACAAGCACCATTATTTTTTCTCATTTTTTACTTTTATAGAAGTAAATGCTGAGAATTATTTTCACATAAATCAAAGATGAGGGTAGGAAGAGGAAATTCTTATAGCAATATCTCTTTATTCTTTGAACTCTTTCTGACTTATTTGATAAAAATTGTATATTGATCTATCAAAAATATTTTTAATGATGTCAGTGGATAAGCAATTAGGTCTCCTGCAAGTTTTCTTTAAAGTAAAGACCACAGTGCTAGAGAAATATCTTTGGATGTCAGGCACAGGCATTGGTAGGAGCACATTTGAGCTTAATGCTTGGTTATTCCAACTATTATGTGCCGCCCAGAGAAGGAGACAGTTGCTTTGAGTTAGGGTTGAACTTTTGTCAGATGTATGTTGACTAAAAGTCATAAGCAGTATGAAGTAATACATGGTAGAATTCAAGCTGTACAAGAGAAAGGGTGAAAGAGGACTGCTAATGGATCGAGAAGAAGCGGAGGGGAGAAGGTAAAGGGAGGGGTTTTTAAGGTGGGAGATTGGTTGGAGTTGAAGTGGCAAACAAGTAAAAGAAGAAATTGTGATCAGACGTGTGAATTGGGAGTTGGGGGTGGGGCAGTTATAATGTGAAGTTCATGGAAATAGCAGGCCATGGTGTCAAAAGGGTTGTCCATGTTGATATCATAAGGAAGAAAGAGCTTAAAGAAAGGGTGTGAGGCAGGTGTCAACAGGTTTGAGCAATGAGAGAAAGGTTGGTAAAGGAGGAGAACAACAAAAAGAAGCAAAAGATTCTCTGGAAAGCTAAAGGTTCCTTCTTTATTTACAAGGAGCTGCAAGATAAATGACTTGGAAATGGCCATGGAAATGGCTATGGAATGCACCAGACTCATTGCCTGAGCCTGATGTGTGAATACCTGCCATTCGAGAAGCATTGGGGAAGCTGTGTCCTCAGGGTAGAGCCCCAGCTATGAGGAGGGAAAAACTCAGAACTTACCTTGAAGACAGAGGGGATTTTGCTGCTTTGGAAGGGCAGAAACAGAAGGTCACAGTGGAGGGTTTTGGTAAGTGGAGAGTAGTGGGAGCTCAGTCAGGGATAAGGAAGGACAGAGCTTTAGTGAAAATAATGATACAGATCAAGATCCTTAGTGTTTATGTGAGGAGCAGGTGAATTCTAGCTTGAACGTCAGTTGAAGATAACAGGAAAGAGAGTGGGTGGGTTTATTCTAGTGGTCTGTAAGGAGTTGGGTTCTTGCCTAACTAATAAAAATCTGCTGTAAATTGATAGAAGGTATGTCTTGTTTGGTTAGAATAATTGAGGCTTACATGTTGCAGACATTCTAAATTATTATTTTAATGACTTTTGCTTTTTATTGCCAGTATATCATTGGGATTATTTTTGCATCTATTTTATTAAATAACGATAACATTGGCTTGTAATTTTTGCTCTCTGTTTGCGTGTATGTGTTTATGAATGTGTTGTGTATACTTTGTCAGGTTTTATATGAGGATTATGCTAGCTATGTAAAAATGGAGAGGTGTCCACTTTTTTCCATGCCTTGGGGCTCGTTACCCTGCACAGATATTACCTATTCTTTGTAAGCTGGAAAGATATTAGCTAAGAAATTCTCTGAATGTGTGCTGTCCAATGCAGTACATTAAGCACTTGAAATGTGGCAAGACTATGAATTAAAGTTTTGAATTTTTTAGTTTCTTGCTTTTTATTTTAAACTTAATTTTCCATTTAAAAATTGATACTCATCTCAGTTTTGGAAATCTTTTAAGTGTTTTTGGATCAATCTGGGTATGTGAGTCTACTTTTTGTAAATTATATAAAATCTAAGTATACAGATTAAATATTTCTGATGAAAATTTAGTTATCTAGTTGAAATATACTTTAAATGCAAATGCAAAATACACCCAGAATTTAAAAACTAAATACCCCCACCAAAATAAAATTAATAACTTTATGTTGATTCATGTTGATGTGATAGTCTTTTATCATAGCCACCTATGTTGTTAAATAAAACATTTAAAAATTAACTTAACCTGTTTTGTCTCAAACATTTAGTGTGACTATTAGAAAAGTTAAAGTTACACATGCATTTTGAAGGACATTGTATTTCTATTAGGTAGCATGGTTCTGAACCATATGATTTCCTAAAGAGTTAGTAAAACTTCTCAGTTTCTTCTAGAGTTAGTTCATTCAGTTTCCCTACCTCTCTAGAATATATTTTGATCATTTATATTTTTTTCATTTATTGCAAATATATTTTCAAATGTGGAAATATCATGGTTTACAAATATTTTATTATTGAGCAATTGCTTTAATAGTAAATTGGTTCTGAGTTATAGTAATAAATTCTGTTTTTGTGGGTTTTGATTAATTTTGTGTCTGTTTTGATATTTATTTATTTGAATGTATTGTTTGAATCATCAAATTACTTTTCCTTATTTGTAGAAATTACATCTTTATTTTTCTCTTCTAAAAATATTCTAATTTTTAAAAAGGTGTATCTTTAATGAATAAGGAAGTTAACATTTATTTTATTTTAGTTTTACAAATTATTTTTTGCAGTATATTGCCTTACTTCTAATTAATTAGATACGTTTTTATCTACGGTTATTTTTTAGCATTTCATGTTCTATGAAATGTTTTTTCTCACAGTATTGCATTTAAAAATGAAACAAGGTATTTCCTTTTTGCCCTGTCTTGCTTTGCAAGCCATTTTCATAGAGAAAGCAATCACACTATACTTAAAAAATTATCAGCATCAGGTATAATGTATCTAGCATTTAACATATTCCAAGGGTCTACTCACTTCTTTACTGTAATGATCGCAAAGTCTCACAATAGCCTTATGAAGTATGCACTGGTATTACCCCCCGTTTGCAGAGGGGGAACCAGACCAAGAGAGATTAAGAGACCAGTTGAAGTTTCTAACCTTCAGCCCACAGGCTTCAGACCTCACAAATCTAACAGGAGCAGTCACTATGTTCACGTCTGAGATGTAGTACTAGAAGAATACTGCAGACAACTGGTATCAGAACGTCAACCTGGTTTATGCTAAGACAAATGTCAGGCAACTATGAGCAGTTATTAGTGTTAATAAATTACCCCATGATGCGCTACTGCAGCACTCTGAACTTGAGTTTCCCATAATATCCTAACAAAAATCTTTTCGTCCTCTGCGGTGAGGTATACTTTCTATAAACGATTGTTTCCTTCAATCATTTTCAGGGGTGGGGAAGAAATAAATATCAATTAGCCATTTAAAACACCCTGTATCTTCAAATTAGAATTTTTGAAGTCTCACTTATATCTACAGAATGGCAGAAAAGGAGAAATAACACGTAATTTACTTCGCTGGGCAGCCAAAAGCAAACAACTGCTTTTGCCTCTAAACTCAGTCCCATTTGATATCAAATGCCTTTTAAAATTAAATCAGCTACAGTATAGTCTCTTTTAAAAAGATTTATGTATTTAGTAGCAATGAGTGACTATGTGTGGTTCATTAATTTGTGATTCTTTCCTTCCTTTCTTTTAAAGATAGTGTTTTTAGAAGAAGCATCTCAACAAGAAAAGCTGGCCAAAGAATGGTGCTTCAAGCCGTGCGATATAAGAGAACTGAGCCGCCAGTAAGTCATCGCCAACTTCTTCCCCTTTGTGGATGCCATGAACTCATCTCAAATGAAAAGAAACCTGCCTTGAGAGACAGAGAGGCCTTGTAAATTTTTTAAGGTGTGAGATGTGAAGGAGGAGATAGATAAAGACAGGAAGCTTAAGGATAGGGTAGAAGTTTTGAGTACTAGAGGCCGCCTTCTTCCATTTAATCCTTCGGCAAATATTTGTTGAGCTTAGTGTGTACACAGACTAGGATCTGGGGGTGAAAATTGTTTACTAAGTCTTTGCCCTGCAGAGTTTACAGCCCCCGGGGAACGCAGAGAGTAAACAAGTGCACAGATACGTAAGTGTGACAGTGATGGGTGGTGTACCTTCTGTAGAGGAAATAAAGAAAGCATGGTAGAGATTATTGTTGGGAGGATAGGAGGGTACTTTGGGGAGCAATTGTTCTGATAGCATGGTTAATTAGGTAAGACCTATTTCCAAAAGTGCATTTGAGCTGTGATTTTATGTTCCAAGTGCTTTTAGTAGTTTTTAAAATAATTTGTTCAAAATATGTTTCTTGTGGTTGACTCACTAGATCCTGCTAGAAACAACTCTGTCTTGGGGGCAGCCCCTGACCAGTGTCTTATATACTGTGATGTAGGTCTGTCCTGAGGATTAACCCCACCTGTGAACAACTGTTTTCTGTCATTTTGTTCTCTAGATCACTGCTTCAAGCCTCAGCTTTATCCAATCTGCTGTTGGTTTCTTCTAGTGGGTTCATTTCAGATTTTTGTTCCACTTCTTGAAATATACTCAAAGAAACCTCTGAGTATATATTTCCTCTCATCCTAGAAAGCTGCCTTGTGCCCCTGCTAGTCAGGCTCCAGCCCCCACAGGCAACCCCTGACTGGTCTCTGTCACATAGATTACTTCTATCTGGTTTTGAATGTCATGCAAATGGAATAACTCAGTACATGCTCTTTTGGGTCTGGACTTGTCCACCCATCATAATGTTTCTGAGATGCATTCTTACTGTTGTGTATAGCAGTAAGTAGTTCATTCTTTTTCACTGGTGAATAATATTCCATTTTATTAATATACCAGATTTTATCCATTTTCCTGCGGTATTTAGATTGTTTCCAATTTGAAGCTGCTATGAACATTCTTTTTTTTTTTGCTTTTTTTGTTTCATTTGGGTAAGTTACTAGGCATGAAATTGCTCACTTAAACCCTTTATACTTTGACCATTATACATATCCATTTTTTACACCTCCTATCTCTCTCTCTCTCCCCCACACACACACACACACAAGCCCTCACTCATCCCTAATCTCCTAACTAGGTTATAATCTCTTTGAGGACAAGATGCCTTATTTCTCTAAAAACTCCACAAAGTTTAGTAGAGATTTTAAAACATATTAGAAACTTGGGAAATAATATTTGATTGGACAATTCAAGTATACAAAGAAGTCACACTTCCATCCCATTTTATGGTGGTAGAGACAGTAAAAGACGCAAGGATTACAGAGGCCAGTGACTAATACCTAAAGGGAATCCATATTTCACCCTCTTTCTCTGCATGCCCCCTCAGCACTGCCTTTTTGCCTTGCTTACAGGTTGTCACTACTCTTCATTCCTGAAGTGAATGAACAATTCTGACACTTGGAGGGTAATGACCAAGGGTCCTGAGTCACTGACAACTGCCATGGTTTGAATCTGGTTGACTAGTTGAATAGTTACTTTTTTCAAACTACTTAAATTTCCTGAGCTGTAGTTTACTCTTATGTAAATGAAGATAACACTATTACTTCATAGATTTGTTGTGACTATTGCACCATCATCACAACTAATAATTTTTTAGTGTTTTCCATCCTCTAAGTACTATTTTTATGCACGCCAACTCAATCCTCGCAACAGCCCTGTCCTGGCACTCCTACTTCCATTTGACACCGCGGAAACTGAACCACAGAGAGATCGAATTACATGTTGAATATCCCACTGCCGGGTTATGGTGGGGCATGGATTCAAAATCAGGCAGCCTGAGTCAAGAATGTATATACCACCCCCCTGTGAGGAACAAATAAGATGACACACATAGAATGCTGTGCCCAGTGTCCAGTACATACACATTTTCAGTAAACATTACCTGCTGTCACCATCATCATTATCATTATTATTATCATTCCCAGTTGTCATTTTTTAAAAATAAAGCATTTATAGATACCCATGTCTTTATTTGTTTTCCACTGAAGTGGTATACATTTGAATTGGTAGTAGAAGGGATTTTTTGTTAGGTCATTTTAAGTTCAAATTCTTTTTCTTTTTTAAGATTTTATTTATTTATCTTTAGAGGGGAAAGGAAGGAGAGAAGGAGAGAAATATCAATGTATGGTTGCCTCTCTTGAGTCCCCGGCTGNGTCCAGTACACACACATTTTCAGTAAACATTACCTGCTGTCACCATCATCATTATCGTTATTATTATCATTCCCAGTTGTCATTTTTTAAAAATAAAGCATTTATAGATACCCATGTCTTTATTTGTTTTCCACTGAAGTGGTATACATTTGAATTGGTAGTAGAAGGGATTTTTTGTTAGGTCATTTTAAGTTCAAATTCTTTTTCTTTTTAAGATTTTATTTATTTATCTATAGAGGGGAAGGGAAGGAGAGAAGGAGAGAAATATCAATGTATGGTTGCCTCTCTTGAGTCCCCTGCTGGGAACTGGCCTGCAACCCAGGCACGTGCCCTGACTGGGAATCGAACCGCGATCGTGTGGTTTGCAGGTCCGTGCTCAATTCACTGAGCTACACTAGCCAGGGCCAAATTCTTTATGTATATAAAAATATATTTATTTGGGGTGATGGTGGTACATAGTATCTTTTAACAAATACCTGTTTCGATGACATTAAACACGATACATACATACTGATGAGCAGCAATAGTTCTTTAAAAAAGCTTTAAATACCTCTTAGCACTGACTTCCCTCAATTCTGTGGGTAGTGCCTCTGAAAACTTGTGGAAACATCTTTCCAGGGCTTTTTGTTAGAAGAGTTCATAGAAATGTAAAAATTAACTGGTGGATCAGGGTAACAGCAGGAGTGATCAGAAGCACCTAGCATTGCCATGGTCTCTTCACGCCTCCTCTTCAGTTATCCTGAGTGGCTTGAGTCTAATTCCTCAGCATGGCTCTCGAAAGTTTGAAGACCTCCTCTCTCATCTTTTTTCCCCCGTCTTAATCCCTAACCTGTGAGAACAAAGTCATAGGATGAAAGCACTGCTTCACTCCTTCCTTGTGCTCTGACCACTCTGCTTCCGTCCAGTGCTGTGCTTTTCCCTCGCGGCTTCCTCTGTGGTTGACGGCACGCCAGCCGTTCCAAGTTAGCAGCGATGTCTTTCAGAGCTTCGTTTTGACTTCTCGATCTCTCAATAGGAGGAGAATTTGTTCATCGGATGGCTTCAGCTCTAAACCTGTGTGGGGTGAACAGTTCAATCCTTGCCGAGAGAAAACATGGTTTAAAGATATGGAAAATGCCTAAGGATGCTATTTCTCTCATCTTCGTTTTCAGTGAATTCTTCATGCCCGGGCTGGTTGATGCACACATCCATGCCCCTCAGTATTACTTTGCTGGGAGTCATATGGACCTGCAGCTTATGGAGTGGCTGACCAAGTATACGTATCCTACAGAAGTCAAATTCAAGAGCATTGATTTTGCAGAAGAAGTGTACACTAGAGTTGTTGTAAGTATCCTGCTTGTGAGACTCGGTGTACTGTCTTTGGTTACCTGTAGAAACATTAATTTCTTGGGGCAAAATTTAAGTGTGAAACACAGGCAGTTAAGGCTAGAATGGACTATTGAGGTTTTCTCAGTCTTTCATAGCCCAGTGAGTTTGTGACCACCTCCCTACACAGCTTGTCACTAGCAAGGAGAGGACTTGAGTTCGAGTTCCCAAATCCCCAATCTGGTGGGCTCTTACGACTCTCGGTCTTTTCCTTTTTATGTTTTACTTTACTAAACTTGGTTTTGATGCATATGTGTGTTCTCTTACTCCTGTTGATCCATGACACTGTTCTGGGGACCATATGGAATAGCTGCACAACCTTTGGGAAGTTCTGCAACTCATCTTCCCCATCTGTAAAAAAAATAGAGATAATGATTGTGCCTATTTCACAGGATTGTTATAAGAATCAGGCAAGTTAATATTTGTAAGGTTCTTAGAATAGTGCCTAACATATGGTAAGCACTCTATGTGTTAGCTTTAAAAAATACCCAAGGAAATGTAAAATTAAAAATTTAAATTACAATCATAAGGATGTCATGCTATTTTGGTAGTTTTACAAGGAGGGAAAATAGGATATTTCCATTACAGGGCATATGGGAGTGTGACCAGCATTGTCTCCACTAGAGGGAATTATGTGGCTAGTTCCGCCACTGAATGGTGGCTGTAGGGTGTGCCAACCCTTCCTTGAAGGCTCTGAAAATGTCCTTCTTCTCACTTTCTCAGAAAATCATTTCTGGCCTTTCTCTACCAACCCTCTGCCCAATCCATTTAGCAACCAGAATTAAAGTTGCAAATACCTTCTTATCTGACCACTACCTCTTATCATTCAGGACACTTAGTCTGAATATTCCTGCATTTTTGTTGGACCCATTGATGAATTTTCTCCTAAAGTGATGGCTATGTGATGATGACATTATTATAAGCCACATTTCATGACCAGTTATCCTGCCAGTTCCCTTGTCTTACATCACTCAAGCCTTAAAGAATAAAAAACAAGTGTTATCATTTAGACACTTGCCCCACTTAATTATACATTCAGTGTAATTGTGGATCTTACATATCTGGCATGTGTCCTCATGACACCGGAAAAACTGAGAAGGACTAAAGCTACATATGGACTTGCCAGTGCATTGTGTTAATGAACTGTGTTAACTACACCAAATCTTTTTATTTTCAAACTTTATTAATACCTTGCATTATTCTAAAAATGGTTTGAGATATCTTGAAATTGCATGGTACCCAACAAAAGCAAATGAGTCACAAAATCATGATAAAGGAGAAAAGAGGGGAGGAAAAATAAAATAAAACCAAGAGGTAAATGCATGCCATATTTTTTTGTCACAAATTTGGCTTTAAGTGTCTAGCAGCTGACCCACAGAGGGAAATCAGTTTTGAATTCTACATTGTCTGTGTGGTTTAAAAATCACACAGTGATTGTTAATCAGACAGTCAGACAGTGTGATTGTTAAGGGAAATGAAGCATATCTATTTTTCATACTGAAATTTAAGAAAATTATACACAGTATTCCAATATAGTTACATGCTATATTGTCAAAATCCATATATTGTCAAGGTGCTGTAGTATCAAAAAGTCCAGATATACCAGTGTTTTATGTTTAGAGAGAGTATCTAGAACTATGTGTCCTTTGGGCCATACTCCATAAGTTTTATTTCTAAAGTCAGGGATTTGGAATAACAAATAGGTGTTATCTCAAAAAGTATTTGCAGTTCATGCAGCCAGTGTTTCTGATTATGAGCAGGACCACACACTGTAAGAGCTGCATGGGCCAAGGGTGTGGCTGTGTGAAAAATAAGGTTTGTTAACTAGAACGTGTCCTTAGGCTGAAGACTGCGCCTGGCAATGCATAGGGGTGCTGTGCTAAGGCAGTACCCACGAATATTATCAAGACAGTTTCGTTTTTTATTTTATTCCTCAGAAAACAGTTCTAGATCTATCTTTCACCAAATGGGCAATCAAGACCAGAGTTTTGCACCATAGATTTTGACAACTATGGGTAGTATTTCCACTGTCATCATTGCTAAGTAGCTGAAATTTCCCATTTTGATTCATGTTTAAGCCCAGGTTTTAGAAAGGTATTTAAATTTTTGAAAATTTAGAAAACGTCTAATTATATTTCCATTCAAATTTGAAGTTTATTTTACTCTGGTTAGTGAATATAATTTTTATGATTATTTTTCTTGGCAATGAATTGACTACTAGTTTATGACACAACTAAAGGTCAGTTTTTATGGATATCTGCACATGACACTTTTTACACCTCTATTAGACTAAGTTGTAGATGTATTAAGCAAGTCTTCTATCATTTTTCTATCATTTTTCTATCATTTTGCAGCCTGAAGTTAGGGGGACCTATCTTCCTGGCACTGGAACCTGGGCTGGGTGGTCTGGTGTGAGGCTGGGGTCCTTTGCTCCTGAGGTATTTTTCCAATTTTTACCCACCATTTGTGGGTGTGGAACTGCTCATTCTGCAGTTCTACATTTCCATGTGTACCCAAGTATCTTGGCATATCCCCCCTCCTACCCATCTGGATGAATGTGATTTCTTTAATTTTTTGGTTGTCAGATTTCCATACTACTCAATTTTCTGATGATTCTGGGTAATAGTTGTTTTGTATTTTAGCTGCAATTTTTGCTGTGGTTGAGTGAGGAGGTGAGCCATGTTTACCTATGCATCCATCTTGACCAGAAGTCTCCTCCGAGTTTTACTTTTTTGTTAGCTATTTGGATCCCCTTTCTTTTAGATTCATTCTTTATTTTCTTGGAATATATATCTGATAATTCTTTTTCAGTAAAGTGGGTGATGAATACTTTAAATCCTTGAATTATCAAAAATGGTTTTACTTTGTTCTGACTCTGAAATCATGCGCTTTCGTCATAGAGAAAATTGTATTTGAAATATCCATCAGCATCCAATGTGCTGGTGTTAATCTGATTCTCATTCCATTCTGGCTAATTTGCTGGCCTTCAGGATATTCTGAAATTTCACTTATAGATTTGTTTTCAGTTCATTATCTTTAATAAGTAGTTCATTCAATATGAGAACCTCTGTCTGTCTTTCAATTAGGGAATTTCCCTTTCTCTGTGAATATATTCTTCCCTTCAATCTTCTCTTTTTTGGTAACTTTTATCAGAAAAATGTTCAAACTCTTATATCTCATTTTATTTCTTTTAAAAATAACTTCACTGAGATATAATTTACATATCACATATTCACTAATTTTAAGGCAACCATCACCACAGTCCAGTTTTAGAAGATTTTTATTAGTCCAAAAGTTTCTTTATGCCTGTTGTATTATATTCTTCAAGAACACCATAGTCCAATTTTGCAAGTCACTGATTCACTCTGCTGTTATAATAGCCTGTCCTTTTTCAAGGACATCATGTCCAATTCTATTTGTCTAATAATACTAATTTTAGTTCATTTATCTCTCTTGTTGCTTAGTCATTCAGCTTCCTCAGGTGTTCATTCAATATATATTTACTGTGTACACAGGCTGCAGACACTCCAGGAGTCACTGGAGATTGAATTTGATGTCTGTGTCACGGTATCAGCTTTCCTCCTGGACTTGTGATTCTGAGACACAGCTCATCCTTGTCTGTAGTTGACAGGTTCTAATCATCCTCTATTGACAGCCAGATGCATTTTATTTCATGTGCAAAGTGTCTTAAAGTTTGAAAAGATTGACATAAAATTCCAGCTTTTCAAATTCTCTTGTCCTTTGGGACTGACTAACATCACTGGGCTCTCATTTGCTTTTTTCAACAACTAGCTGATGCAGAGTAGAGACTGCTGTCTGAGATATGCGGCATGCTATTCCCTGTTATTTAAGTTCAAAGTATTTTTCCCCTCAGGGACTCTCTTTTAATTTATCCTACAACCTTTCTATTGACTTTCAAATTTCACTTATAAAACTTTTACTTTTATGGAACTATTGTTCTTTGATTTTCATAGCATTTTGTTCTTGTCTTATGGATACGATATCTTCTTTAATCCTTTCAGAATGTTAACCATATTGTTTTTAATCTTACTTCTATCTGATCCTGTTTCTTCCAAAGTTTTTTTCTAGAGTTTTTTCTTCTCCTCCTCCTTTTCACAGCGGCTCTCCTTCAGTGTCTGTTGAAGCTTGAGCATATGTTCATAATTAAGTTTGATACTTTAAGGTGTCAGTTGGAAGATCTGGGTGGGGGTAGTTCTTGTTTACTAGGGAACTTGTTTACTAGTGAAATACTAATCCATTTCTACAGAGTACATCTCTCTTGCAAGGAACAGATTATGCATAATTGGAAGAGGGTCCTGCAGTGCTTCATCATCTGTAGACAGACTTTGAGCCAATTCCCTGTTAACAAGACTTCTGGCCAAGATGGAGGCATAGGTAGACACACTGTGCCTCCTCACACAACAAAAATAAGGACAACAAAAATTTAGAACAAAAAGTACAACCAGTACTGACAGAAAGTTGAACTGTATGGAAGTCTGACAGACAACCAAGGAGTTAAAGAAGAAACATTCATCTAGACCAGTAGGAGGGGTGGAGTCAGATGGCTGGGTGGATAGGGCTCATGGCAAAGTGGGGCTGGTGGACCCTGGGTGCGCAAGCTGGCAGCAGTTGGACCCAGGAGGTGCTGGATTGTGGAGGGGCATGGCGCACAAGGAGGCTGGCAGACCTGGCAGTCCCACATTCGCACACAGATAAACCAGGTGAGATTGGGGAGCAAGACAGATCATGCAAACCAGGGTCCCAGCTCGGGGAAACAAAGCCTCAAATCACCTATTGAAAAAAATCTGTGGGGATTGAGGTGCTAGGAGAGACTCCCAGCCTCACAGAAGAGTTTGTTGGAGAGACCCACTGGGTCCTAGGACATACACAAACCCACCCACCTGGGAATCAGCACCAGGAGGGCCCAGTTTGCTTGGGGATAGTGGTAGAAGTGACTGAAATCTGGCAGAGAGGGAAGTAAGTACCTATTCCCTCTAGGATCTTTCCCCCACATACAGTGTCACAACCCAGCCACTGGGCTGCGCCACCCTGGTGAACACCTAAGGCACCATTCCTCACTATGTAACAGGCATCTCAAAACAAACAAACAAACAAAAATGGCCCAGGTGAAAGAACAGATCAAAACTCCAAAACAAATACAACCAAGTGATGAAGATATAGCCAACCTATCAGATGCACAGTTCAAAGAACTGGTGAGCAGGGTGCTCACAGAACTGGTTAACTTTGTTTGCAAATTTGATGAAAAAAATGAAGGCTATGCTAAGTAAAATAAAGGAAAATGTACAGGGAATCAATAGTGATGGGAAGGAAACTAAGACTCAAATCAATGGTGTGGACCAGAAGGAAGAAAGAAACAACCAAACAGAAAAGAATGAAGAAACAAGAGTTCAAAACAACGAGGAGAGGCTTGGGAACCTCCAGGATATCTTTAAGCATTCCAACATCTGAATTATAGGGATGCCAGAAGGGGAAGAGGGAGAGCAACAAGTGGAAAAGTTATTTGAACAAATAATAACAGAGAACTTCCCCAGTCTGGCAAAGGAAATAGACTTCCAGGAAGTCCAGGAAGCTCAGAGAGTCCTAAAGAAGTTGGACCCAAGGAGGAACACACCAAGGCACATCGTAATTATATCACCCAAGATTAAAATGAAGGAGAGAATCTTAGAAGGAGCAAGAGAAAAGGAGATATCTACCTACAAAGGAGTTCCCATCAGACTGTCAGCTGATTTCTCAAAAGAGACCTTATAGGCAAGAAGGGGGTAGAAAGTAGTATTCTAAGTCATGAAAGGCAAGGACCTGCATCCAAGATTGCTCTATCCATCAAAGCTTTCATTTAAAATGAAAGGGCAGATAAAGTGCTTCTCAGATAAGGTCAAGTTCAAGGAGTTCATCATCATAAAGCCCTTATTATATGACATATTAAAGGGACTTATCAAAGAAAAAGAAGATAAAAAACATGTATAGTAAAATGACTATAGCAAACTCACAATTATTAATGACCACATCTAAAACAAAAACTACAAACTAAGCAAACTAGTAGAACAGGAAGAGAACCACAGAAATTGAGATCGCATGAGAGTTAGCAACAGGGGAGTGGGAGGAGAGAGGGGGGAAAAGGTACAGAGAATAAGTAGCATAGATGGTAGGTAGAAAATAAACCCTCCCAGGGGGAGGGCAAGAATAGTATGAGAAATGTAGAAGCTAAAGAACTTATGACACAGGCACATGAGTTCCTGTGGGGGAATGTGGGTGGGAGGGGGTGTGCAGGGTGGAGGGGAATGAAGGGGGACAACTGTAATAGCATAATCAATAAACTATATATTTTTTTTTAAATTTCCTGTTAACCACATGCTTCTCTCTCTTTCTCCTCCTAAGTTGCACTTAGGATCTCGTCCATATTCTTTGTCTTCCAAGGGGATGTTGAAATGTTTCTTCTGTTCATGTCCCTTCTTATGTTCTTCTGTTGGGTGATAAATTTTATACTCTTTTACTGTTATTTTAGTGGAAGTTTGCTCAGGAAGAGACATAGATATATGTGACCAATCTGTCAGGATGAACTAGAAGTCTGGCTGAATTCTTTAATGCTGTAATAAACAGAAAAATCTCATTTATTCACTCCTATATGCAATAAATTTTACATATGCTTACACAAACCTAAAAAATAAAGAATTAATTAGCATCACATTTCATGAATTCTGCAAAACAGAACTGTGTGAATCTAGGAAATGAGAATTACCAACTTCTCCAGCTCACACTTTTCAAATGTCAGTCATGCCAATTACCTTAACTGTAGTTCACATTGAGATGACTTACCTTTAAATAAAAACACTTTCAAATTAAAAACTAGAATTTTATTTTCATCTGTATGCTCCATGTGACTTTCTCAACACACGCGACTCGTGGTTTTTGTGATTTATTTTTAGAGGAGAACGCTGAAGAATGGAACAACCACAGCTTGCTACTTTGCAACAATTTACACGGACTCATCTCTGCTCCTTGCGGAAATTACAGGTGAGGAGAGGAAAGCATGATCTATGGGTACATCCAACAAAGCCAGCCAGGCCATCTCTGGCAGTGAGTTATTCTTGTGGGCAGTCTTGGTGTTTAATTACTGGAATTTGAGCATTGCATTTCTTGCAAGTAATTAGGTGTCTGTGTATTACTGTGGCCCCTGAATGTTTTTTATTATTTAAGTATTTGATTATTTACTTATGATTTTTGGCTCCAGAATGATGTGTATTAATCTAGGGCTTTTTGGAGTGGGTTTATTAATTCTGGTGATAGCAATAGTGTGTTATAGTCAACAGATATATCTTGGCTGTTGGTTAGGCTCTGGGCACTGTGCAAATTTCTGGGAACAAAATGAAACAGCACATAGTCTCTGCCCATAAACTGCCAGATAGGACTAATTGATTAATAACTACACACATTGATTTGTAACTTTAGGAACAGCTGTAGTGCTCTTACTAAGTTGGCTGGCATCATGCAAAGCACTCTACATGGATTATGTCAGCTAAGCTGCAAACAGCCTTCTGAGGCAGTTGTTACATCCTCGTGTTTCAAATGGATAAACCAATGCTCAGAGAGGTTATAAAACATACCCAAGTCACACAGCTAATCAGCAGAGCTGGGACGTGAATTAGGTTGATGATTCTGAAACTTGTATACAATACAGTGCCTAGTATATAGCAGCTGCTCAGTAAATGCTGTTGGCTGATATGATGACACTACTGCTTGCTGACCAAGGTCATTGATGCCAAAGGCCTGAAACATGATGCTGAAAATAATTATTGCTTTTTTTTTGGAGGAGACCCAGAACTGGAGCATCTAGGAAGACTTCCTAGAAGGGAAGAGATTTAAAAACTTGGATCTGAAGGAAAGATAAAATGGAGAAAGAGGAAAATGTTCTCCAGACAGGGGAAATGTCA
Source organism: Sturnira hondurensis (assembly GCF_014824575.4). NCBI lineage: Eukaryota > Metazoa > Chordata > Mammalia > Chiroptera > Phyllostomidae > Sturnira > Sturnira hondurensis. The sequence goes on along the minus strand of NW_028086146.1, from coordinate 629,981 downwards.
TGAGGCAGGATGTCTATAGTGGACACTGGAAGTAGGGAACAGAGTAGCTGAACCAGGGGGCAGGATTCATTGCATGGAGAGTGGGGTGGGCGAGCAGGTTGGGTGGATTGGATGCTTCAGACTAAAGAGAATACACATCAAAATGCTTGTTCTCATTTTTGAATATACATCAAAAACTCAAAGAAGGTTTTGAGCTAGATGAAATATGAGATGAAGGTAGTATTTTAAGAAAGAGTAATCTAACGGCCAATTATTAAAATGAATTACAGGGAGAGACAGAGGCAGAAAGACTTCTGTAAGACCCTTATAACAGAAGTGGAGACATTGCAAAAAGAATTAACAATGCCCAAAGTACACTGACCTTCCTAACTGAGATAGAATTCCTCTAGAACCTCTATAGAGGACTAGGTTAGTGCTAAGAGCTGCTAGTAGGACTAAATACAATTTTTGTTACAGGTAATAAAATTGGCATAGCTACAGTTAAGAATAGTGGCAATATCTTGTCTAAGCATGTGCCCAATACCTTATGTACATGACAGGGTGTGTTCCTTCTAACCCTGCCCTTAGCACAGGACATTGAACACATAGCCATTTAGACCTTAAACCCCTTAATACCTGCTATCCTGGAAGTAACAGAGGAAGAAAGAGTCAAGTTCAACCAAGGCTGTCAAACTCCAGTGCCCTTTTTCTTATCACTAGACCATGCTGCTTTTTCTGTAAAATGCAAGAAAAGTATAGAGAGGGACTCAATGCATGGGGTAGGGTAAGAAATGGGAAGGAAATTGTGAGCCATGGACAAAAGAGAAGGAATAAAGAAGAAAAAGGTGTAGACATGTTGACTTGTCAACACTTGTCTACATGTCTACATGTCTACCTTGACATGTTGAATAGAGCGTTTCACCAGGGCCTGAAGCTGTCCCCTCCTCATATGATAAAATGGGAACAAGGATAGTTATGACTTGAGGAAAAATGTAGACAACCTGTATAAGCAAAGGAAAAAGCTGAATAATAAATACAAAACACCCAATTATTGCCTGACCAGCCTGGAAGTGGGGGTGGTGGTGGTGGTGATTGAAGCAATGGATGGAAGACTATTTATTACTTGCAGATCTTAGTGGGGTTTTGTTGTTGTTATTCTTCTTAATGGATCATCTTTAACATTCTCATCTAGGTTTTCATAATGATTTTAAATTTTTAAAAGTCTCAGAAGAGATACTGGGTGGGAAAGACATGTGACTTTAGATTCTTTTTGTGTGCCTCAGATAAATTTGGGCAGCGGGCATTTGTGGGCAAAGTCAACATGGATATGAATGACACTTTTCCGGAATATAAGGAAACCACTGAGGAATCAATTAAGGAAACAGAAAGGTACGTTTGTCTTGATTTGTCTGGAAGGCATCCCCTCCACTGCCCTGATGGAGGTGGAGATACGGAAGAAACTCTGCACCAGGTGAAATGTGCACAAATGTTGCAGTGTTCCTGCCTTCATGAAATTCACTGGGTCCTTTAAAAAAGTTGCATGCCAATACTACTTTTGTATAGCAAATTATAGCTTAAAGCTTCTGGGAACTTGTTACAGGAGTTCTAGGGTAAGCCCCTACATAAATAGAGGGATTCTTTTTTGACGTGACAGATTTACCCTCTCTATTATAGGCCTGGTCTTCTCCTGTGTATTGGACCTGCTTTAAGTGTGTGTGTGGCCTAGTCATTAAATTACAGTTGACCCTTGAACAACACAGATGCGAACTTTTTATCTTACATTGGGAAATTCTACTGGTCCTATTGATATCTTTTCTACATTCGTTTTTTTACTACACTTGATCTTAGCCAAAAGGCCGAGAAGTGATACACATTCCTTTTTTTTTAAAGATTTTATTTATTTATCTTTAGAGGGGACGGGAAGGAGAGATGGAGAGAAATATCAATGTATGGTTGCTTCTTGTGCGTCCCCTGCTGGGAACTGGCCTGCAATCCAGGCATGTGCCCTGACTGGGAATGGAACCACAGTCCTTTGGTTTGCAGGCTCATGCTCAATCCACTGAGCTACACCAGCCAGGGCTCTGTATTTCTTCTATGGCTCTTCCATAGTGCTTTAAGGATTTGGTGAAGAATTGTGTTGTATGACACTCAATACTCAAGAAATATACATACAAGAAATTTCTTTAGATTTAAATATTCTCCAAGTCCAAACATATCCCAGTGCAAGTTTTAGAAGTCCCACTTTTCTTTATTTCCTGGGCTTCCTTCACCTGAATGTGCCCTCTGAACAGGAGGCCAGGGGGCTGTCACCTGCTCCCAGGAATAAGGAAGCAACACCTTCCCCTTGGTCATCAGCTCTACTTTTCTGTGAATTTATGTTTGTGGTCATTGTAAACCTTAATTTGCATTTTATTCTGAAACAAAGGCACACTGAAGGCAGGAAGCTCTAACTAGAAAACATTACAAGCCAGGGCAGAATTAGCCTTTTTGTAGGCCATGCAGATACCACCATCCCTGCAGCTATCATTGGTAAGATCTCCACCCCCACCCCCGTGCGCTTCGCACAACCAACTCTGACCTTTTTCTTCTGCCTTACTCCAAATCCAGGTGGAGTAGGACGCTGCCTTAGGAATAAAGGAGGATATTGTGTGAGCAAGTAGCTTCCACTTAAGGGAAATCAGGAGCAGAGGGCCCCATGGCTTCTAAATGCTTCCAGGTGCACAGGACTCCAGGAGTTTAATATCCCCGGAGCATCACATACTGCAATATTCCCCCGAACCGAGCTCAGGCTGGGAGAATGGCGTGAATGCTGTGGGAACCCTTGTGAACGGCCCAGCTGATGTTACATGATAAAATTGTGCTTCCCTGTGATTTTGCGCTCCATCTCTGCGAATGAGAAAGCAGAGTAATTACTACTTGTTAGTCACGAATTAGTGGTGGTGAAACACGTGCAGTGTTGGAAATGTTTGCATGGGAAACAGGACATGGAAAGATCATGTTTTTAAGATTAAAAAAAACCTGTTTTTGAAAAAGCCTAAATTTCTAACTTCCCATTCGTTGTGTTCTTTCAGATTTGTTTCAGAAATGCTCCAAAGGAACGTAAGTAAACTTGCTTGCAGTTTGTTTTTGGATTCCCTTTGTCTTAGCTATAGGATTTGTTAAGAAGTTGCTTGGCAGAGAATAATCTGTGTATGTTTGGTTTATCCCGTGCTTGCAGAAGTGTTTTCCTAGAACTTCAAATTATTTTCACGGTGAACCTGTCAGCTCAGCTCAGTAAGGTTGGGCACGTTTTGCTTTCTCGGTGGTTTTCTCTCCCTGTCTTCTGGGATCTTCTAATTCCATAGGGCTGTTCGCTACAGAGGCAGGGGATGGCTGCGTGGCTGTGGACAGACTGGGGGCACCTGGAAATGGAGGCATGGTGTTTGTTGGCTATGTTAATGTTGGCCCTGGCCTGCTGTGGCCCCTGATGGGGTCCGCCACACAGGTGGTGTCCAGCCCCGATGCCCCTGCCACAGGCTGTCTTGGTCCATATATGTACGTGTGGCATGTCGCATGCCTGCAGGCCCTCAGCCAGGCACCCCCTTTGCAGGCCTTGCAGCTACTGAGCCTACGGAGGCAGAGCTGTTTTCTGCCCCATCCCCAGCAGGCTGGTTCATGGTTCCACAGTGCAGGCTCTTTGATTGGCAAGCCAGACCCTTCCCTGACCATCTTTTGAAGTCTGATCGGAAACCATAGGGAATCTGAACATGTCTTTTAATTTAATCTTGGAGACTTGGGCAGAGCTTGGTGGATCCTTATTCTCACCATCCTTCTATGAGGTCTTCTTTCCTGCTCAGACCCTCACCTCGGGTGACATCAGAGACAGTTCTTCAGCTAAACAGCCTTCAGGGGTGCCATGGTCAGCACACCTCCCCAGGATGCAGAAAGGGGAATAGGCCACTGCCTCACCCCTAGACTCCCCCACCCTCTCCTTTGAAAGTTCTCCTTTTGCCTCTCTGTTCTTTTCCTAAAGGCCACCAGAGTGGGTCTCAACTGAGCCTTCCTGTGAATGTGGAGCCGCAGGTGGCTATCATTTGGGACAAGATCTTCTTCCATTGGACTCGGTGCTACAGAATGTACTCTCCTGTGTCCTTAACCATGAGTTGTTTCCATGAACCCCGGCACTTCCACCCAATCTTAGAAAGGAGGACTGTTCCCAAATATCAAGACATAAAATCGCCTTGCTGTAGAATATGCTACGCATTCATGATACCCATAGTTTCCTTATCAACTGTTGTTGATTATTTCCAGTATCCTAGAGTGAAGCCCATAGTGACGCCACGTTTTGCCCTCTCCTGCTCTGAGAGGTTGATGAGTGAACTTGGAAAAATTGCAAAGACTCACGATTTGCACATTCAGGTGGGTATTTTTCTCCTGTTCATGCCTCAGTCCGGATCTGGAAGACTTTTCAGTATCCTGCATTCTGGCAGTGATCTCCAATTTTTCTACTGAGATCTCCTAGAGATATGGCGTTATGGCCTTTACAGATGTCATCTCAATGTACTTTAATTTCCCCATTAAGAAACATGAAGTTCCTTTTCCTCTCGGTGGTTCCTGGTCGAGCATGCAGAGATGAGGCCACCGTAAGCAACTCGGCAAGCTCTATGACGGAGTGTGTATTTGTCTGTAGGATGCATTTAATGCATTTCTTGTCTACTTCTCTTTCTTTTGATGTTTTCTCTGCATTCAAGTCCTTCATGTTTGAAGGAAACACCTATTACTTAAAAAAGCAATAAGAACCTAATTTCCACCTTACAAAATGCATTGAAAAGACCCTTTGTTCCAAGTTTCTTAATTTCAAATCAGGAACAAAAAGGTATGTTTTACTTTGTCATTAAGCAGTTGCAATTTAGGAACAAAACACCTTTTAAAGCTTCCAACTGGATTAAAATGGGAAGTTGGGAACTCCTCTGCCCCGCCCCCTGCACAGTCCTAGCTTCATTACTTACTGCACTAAAATTTCCTCTCTGAGGAGTTGGCTATCTCCTCAGAGCTATCTCCTTTGTTATAAACAAAGGGCAAGTTGGGGGGAAAGGCAGCACATTGATTCTGTATCATTTGTTGGGTGGAGGGTGTTTTCTTTTTTCTGAGATTTACCTTGATAGGGCTTATTAATGGTTCTCATCTTTGCCCATTCTCTTTTTCTGTTCATTTTCTGTAGTCTATGATTCTTGAATGTTTGGTTCAATCCCACACAGTTGTAGGGGAGAAAAAATTTTCCACAACCTGCTTAGGGTGTTTGTCTGGGTCTGAAAACTAAACTAACAAAGATAGGTTAACAGAAGAAAAGCATGCACATATATTTAGTGTACATTTTCCAGGATGGAGCCTTCACAGGAAATGAAAGCCCAGAGAAACAGACCTGAGCAGTTTTTGCCAGGCTTCATGAAGAATGCGTGGTCAGGGAGGCATGTGATAGGTTAAGGAATAGGAGGTAAGTGTAAGGAACTTAGCAAGGCCTGTTTGTTTGGATTCTTCTTGGCTCCCTTTGTCTTCAGAGATAAGGATGCTCCTGTCCTCTGGATGTAAGACGGGCATCTCTCTCCATGGTTGTTACGACCTGTTCCAGGGAAGGCAGGGTGGGGGCGGGGACCACCAGAGTAACCTTCCTGCTTCTTCCAGTCTCAAACTCCTTCAGCTTAAAAAGGGATTTTTCATCATGTCAAGATGCCACATTTGGGGGTGGTATGTCCTGACCCCCATCCACACATAACAAAAGCAAGTATATCCTAGCTGGGGGAGGGTTGTCTGTATGAGTATATATATGTATTTATTCAAATTTATCAAAATGACACAAATCATCTGGTTGTCCTTTCCTCTCATCTGATGCCCATGCATTTCTTCAGTGCTCTGGGCTTTCCCAAAGCTCATCCCATAGGGGGAACACTGTTTTTGGAACATTGCTGTGTTTTTTTATTTATTTATTTGGCTATTCATATTCTACCTCACGGAGAGAGGGAAATGGCATTGCAATTCTTGGGAGTGGTAACTTGCTCATGAGTTTTTCCCCCCATAATATCTATTCACCACCAGAGAGGTAGGTGTGTTACACTTAAGTGTTGTGACTCAAAAACACATGATGTGCTCTCAGGTTTTGCAGTGCCCGGAGAAAGACTGGTGTGGGAGCTGGGACTCACTCACTCTGCTTGCATGTGGATTTTTATGGGCTCTTTCTGGATGACTGCAGGATTGTCTAGCTTAGTTGTTTTCAAATTATTTTCTCCAGAAGAACTTATTCTGGACTCCAAAAAGTGGGGCTGAATAGAGACAGGTTTCCAGAGTCCCAACCCTGCCTCATCCTGAGAGGCGGCTTGTTTACGTCTTTTACATAGTAGATCTCCATGAATTTTTAGCAGAATAACATCCAAAGCTAAAAGAATTTGGAAAATTACTTATCTACCCCAACTCTTTCATTTGAGAGATGAGGAAATAGGCACCCAAAGAAAAGAAATGACTCACCCTGAGACATTAGGGTCAGAATTTTGGCTAAAATTCAGCTCTTTTTATTCAAATTCCCCTGAACTCTTTTCTTAAATGGCCAACACCAGAAGAGGTAGGTGGGTGAAAAGCTAGACTCTTAATTCTCTCCAAGGAAGACTTATTATTTTTGTGTGTTCTTGCTATAGTTTGGAATTTGAAAACAGTTTGTTGGAAGAATATTACACAGGTTAGAACATTACCTGTTTGTCTAATTACATATTCATAGTTTCTTTATATGATTATTTTAAATGAAACACATGTACAGTCTTCCTTACCTTTCTATGCAGTGCCTCACATGGGCAGGTAGAAACCATCCACACCATTTTGGGGTAGGAAGCATAATTTCTAATGGCATTTTATATTAAAAATTGAAAATAGTATTTCTTTTCTTGCAGAGCCATCTAAGTGAAAATCTTGATGAAGTTAAAGCTGTGGAAAAGTTATACCCCAATTACAAAAACTATACAGATGTGTATGATAAAAACGGTCTTCTGACAAACAAGGTAAATTGCATATCATGACGTAGCTGTGTCAGATAGGGCATTCGTACCTAAATTTCAAATCCCAGCAGTGCCCTTCAGACTTCTATGACACACCTGTGTTTCTCAGGCTAGAGTGAAACTCAGAGTGTGCATACCCGTGTGTGTGCATAGTTTAAAGTGGGCCTGAGCTTCCATCCCAGTAAATAAATGTAAAGGCTTCACTGAGGGTGGGAATGTCATTTGGTCCAAGGACGTTTTGCTGGTATTTATTAAAATGTAAATGTGCGTTCCTTTGAGTCAACAAGTCATTTCTAAGGATCCGTTCTGTAAAGACCATGAATAGGGATGTTTATTCCATATGAAAGTTAAAAATAGCTCTCACTGGGGATTGTTTCGATTATAGAACATACGTGATTAGAATTTTATCCAACATTCACAAAGCATGAGGCGTGCAGGCTCACCACGTTTTTCGAGGCATGTGCACACAGGTGTGGGCGCAAGCTTACTCAGAAAATCATGTCCCACGGATGCACATTAGACGCTCAAGGCGATTCTTCCCGAGGAAGAGAGCAGAAGGACCTTTTCCTTTTTATTTTTAAACACTCTGAGATTGCTTGTATGAATGTGTATTGTTTTTATAATCAAACGTTTTTAAGTAATTAAAATTGATATGAGTGAGGAGAGACCTCATTAGAACAATCTGCCCCTTGGCCTTGGCCTTCAATGAAATGTACAAGCGGCAGGAAGAATTTAATTATGGCAGCCAATAAATTCTTAGGAACTTTGTGAATGGAGATGTGAATGTGACTGATTTGAAAGGTTAATATTCAGCATAAATCTTATAAATGCTACACATTAATCTTCACTCTCCATTCCATATATTTGCATATGATTAATAAATTAACCTTCCATTTGCATGCTAATTTGATTGGCACAGAGGTTAGGAAAATTATATTTTAATAATAATTCTGTGGCCACCCAGCCATGCCTCCCAAAGGAGAAAGCTGTTAAGATTCAAGTTCTATACTGAGGGGAAAAGAATTCTGAAAGAGTGAAGTCTTATTCAGGAAAAACCACAAATATTACCAAGACTAAAAATTAAGAGAAGTCTCTTATGTGTACAGTGCCTGCCTTCTGGGATCAGTTTTGATTTCTAAATTCATGCTTGTAAGGTATTACATTTCCTAATTTTTATGAAAATCTAAATATAGGAGATGAAATAACTAAAGTGTGTTTGGGTATGTGTCACAACCATGGGCACCTCTAACTAGGGCAGAAATAAAGAATAGTTCTTCCCAGGATCACTCCTGTAGCTTCCGTGTACTGAGACAGGAAAGCTTACTTCTAGAAAGTTTGATTAAAACTGGAATAAGCACAGCCCCACCAGATGCCCACTAGATTTAGAAAAGAAAGTAACTTGGTTGTTTTCTAAAGTAGACATGAAAGAGCCACAATATCTTCATAATATCTCCATAATATCATAGGAGGGATGTCCTATGCTGTAGATGACCTGGATCAACCCTCCTTATTTTATAGATTTAAAAAGTGAAAAAGGTAAGATCTATAAATTGGTGGACACTTTTTGTAACCCAGTGTTTTTACAGGCTTTTTCTGAGATGTGACTTGTGCTGAGTGATTTTATACAGACAGGTAATTATGTTCTCATTACCACGCTAACAGACATCTCCATGTATGTGCTGACAGAAACAGATGTCACAGCTTCTATGTGTCCCTATAATGTGTTGTTGTGAGTGAGGACTAACTTAAGCATTTTTAAGCGGTAAACTCCACACAGAACACTCTTCTCTCCAGACAGTGATGGCACATGGCTGCTACCTTTCTGCAGAAGAACTGGATGTACTCAAGGAAAGAGGAGCGTCGCTCTCGTCTTGTCCCAATTCTAACATATCGTAAGTAGGCAGTTATTGATTGATAGATTATGAATGTTTGGGTTGCAAAATAGCAGCCTTTGTTTTCTCTGTCATTCCTCTAGTATCTCTCTTCTATGGTTATGTTTGACTGGGACAGGGACTAAATAGACAACTACCTTTGCTGTGGTGGGGAGAAAGAATACAAAACACGACTTTTTTTTTGCCGAGTATGCATTTGAAGAGCACCACATCTCTTAAAATTTCTGAGCTTACACCAAACAGGAACTTGGAATAACACCAGAAAGAGTTCCAAACCAATAACATTCAGAATTTCAGACTGAAAGGGCACATATGCCAGCCAGCTGTTCAGGGAGAGGGTGTTCACTTCCCATTACTTTGTGCTGTGCAAGCTACTAGAAACAGACGAGAGGAAACAATGCAGCGCTACTGGGAGCCAACGTGCCACACACATTACATGCACCTGCTGGATCTGGCCGGATGCCAGTTCAGATAAAAGAGACCTCGCCCTATTATAGTTCACCAGAATTCAAAAGCTTTATTTATGAGTTTACATTCTGAAAGATTATATATCCACAAGTGAATCTGATGAAAGTTGTGGCCTGGATCTTCAGAAAAAAAAAACCCAGAGATAGAAACATACTGGAGCTAATTTCAGGGAACTCATAGACCCCGTGATGCTGTTTCATGGGTCAAGAATTCATGGTCCAGAGTTAGAGACAGAGAGGAGCTCTCATTGCTGGTGTTAGTCATCCCAGGACAGAAGCTGCTTCCTCTTAGAGGCAGAGTCGGGTGGATCATCCATATATTCACTCAAGACATTGATTTAGCTCCTGCTAGATTTTAGTTTTTGAAGGGTTACTTTGTAGTTTTTTTTTTACTGTGTGTTTTTTTATTTTGAGTTCTTGCAGAAGCAGACCACAAGGCGAGGACTCACACACAAGTAGTTTATTGGGGAGGTGAGCCCAGGAAGCACCTTTAGTGAGGTAAGGCAGGAAGTCAGTAAAGAGTGCATCATTAACAAGTTACCAGGATGGGCTCCTGGAATTTAGTCCTTCCAGAAAACTCAGGGAGCCAGTGTACAAAGCAGACCTCCAACTCATTCTGCTCAAGGGGTATGGGATTTGGGCTAGTTATACCCGCACATTCATCAGTTATTGTTGGGCACCTGCTGGGTGGGGCAAAAAGGCATTGATTCCTCGGGGCTTCTGACCTTCTCCAAACCAGGGAAGAGTGGGTCCTAGCAGCAGAAGTGAGCCTTCAGCAAAGAGTTGGAGATGCTGGCAGTCAGAAGTCCAGTGACTTTGTGAATGAAAAAGTTATATATCAGTGTCAGTATGGCAAGGGCACAAGAGGCACAGTGATTTATTTCTGGAGTGTGTCCAGGGGCTTCCAGTTTTCTGAGAGTGGTAACACATTACAGAAACCCTGCCTCTGTTCAGGTTAGTGACCATAATTATGGTCTAGTGGCCAGGTAGGGGAAGGGTCTAACATCCCTTGTGTTAGTTACAAAACATCTAAATTAAAAAAGATCCAAATTAAGGTTTGAAGTTAAATTTCTTTGTAGATACATTTCTGTTTAAATGGTCACTGCTATTCTTTCTTTGACAACTTTGAGAGATTTACTGTGTGTATATTGGGGCTTTGAAAATGACAGTTACGTGTGTATTTCAGCAGACCACTTTGACCTTTGCATCTTTTCAAGCTTCTAAGGGTCACTTTAGTCTTCCTTTATTTCCTTAGAAAGGGCAGCATATCTATTAAGCTCAGGATCACAAGGTCCAGAATTCAATTCAGGAACCACCTGTCCTAGCTGCTACTGTCCTCAGCAGCCACATTTGAACTGTCAGGTCTGGAATCACTAGCCTGCACCCTGTTCCCCAGTTATACCACCCATATTTTATCTTGAAAGTTGCTGTTCATTCAGGGTAACAGATTATTCCAGATGGACAGGAATGGCTATGCTTTATAATTTCTACTTCCTAACATAAGAGGATGGGTTGGTTAAGGACATAATAAAGATGGGTAAGACTTTTAGACTAATCATAAGATTTAATTTCTTCACTTATCTTTCCTCACAAATGATCCCCTGCTTTTCATTTTTGCTCTTGCTTCCCTGTATCATCCTAAGATTAAGCTCAGTGCAAAGGTTCAAACTCCTTTACGATCTATTTTTACTGCAGAACTCGGATGGTCTGATTTGACGAATGTGTGGGGGGGTGTCCACATTAGCGCTGATGTGATGGAGAACACCGTTTTCAGTGGCCTCCCCATCACCATTGTTAGTGTCCTTCTGTTGGACCCGTGCAGGTCTCCTTGTTCTGACAGTCTCCTTTCTCTGCAGGATCCGAAGCGGCTTTCTCAATGTGTTGGAAGTGCTGAAACATGACGTGAAAGTAGGACTGGGTACAGGTTAGTAGTCCCCTGTTTGGAGCCACGGCAAAGTGGCTGATGAAGTGCATAACTTCCTAATGTGACTAACTTTCACGTTACAGTGCCATGCTTAAAAATTAGTTTTATTTTCTGGTACTAATATCTTGAGCTAATAAAATAGTGATGTTGGAAACAAGGGAAGACTCTTTGATGTCATTAACCTTCTGAAAGCTATTATTTGTATTTATTATAAAGGGTAAGTGCTTCTCAGGTGTTTCAGAGATTCTTTATAAAGAGTCCTTGATGTTTTTTTCTCTTTTGTCTTGGCCTTCTGGCTAAGCTTTAAAAGTGTGGATTTGTATGATTTTAGTTTTCCATAAGTGTGCCATCCCACATACTGTCTCAAAAGAAAATGGTTTGACCTTGCCGTAATAGTAAGCACCAATTCAATCCATGCCAGCATTGAGAACTTTGAGTTATGTTAAGTACTTGCTTTGCACTTAAGCAGTGTTTAATAAAGTGAGATTCCTTTTCCATGGGCAATTTGATATTTGCTTCTCAGTGGCTGATAAAGTGATGGTATCTCTTTTTTTTCACAGTACATTTTAATGATTTTTCCTGAGCATGCGCAGCGCTACTCACTTTGAAAATGTGTGTTAGACCCAAATGTCTAGGCATCTCCACTGTGAACCTGTGTTTATTAATGTGTATGAAGGAACTAAATGTTTTTTAAAACTGAGTGTGGACACAAGGACTTTTTTCCTATTCTTCATGCACTCGTGCCCCTGATCTTGAAGAGCATGTTGACAAAGATGGTTGTCATCACTTTCTGCAATAACTCAAGTCTCAGTTAACTTTATACTAAGTAATTCCTCAGTAAGACACACAATAATTCAAAGAGGTTTATTAATATTTTAAAATAGGTATGCTAATTTAGAAGTTTCCCCCAATTTTATGTGACTCAAAGGAATTGAGATTTTTTTAAAATATATTTTATTGATTATACCATTACAGTTGTTCTATTCCCGCCCTTCATTCCCCTCCACCCGCACACTCCCTCCCCCACCCTTCTCCCCCCCTTAGTTTATAACCACGTGTCTCAAGTTCTTTAGGTTCTATATTTCCCCCACTATTCTCACCCTCCCCCCTATCTATTTTCTACCTACCATCTATGCTATTTTCTGTGCCTTCTCCCCCTCCCACCCCCCTGTTTCTAACCCTCCCTGTGTTCTTCATCTCTATGGTTCCACTCCTGATCTAGCTGTCCTCTTGGTTTGCTTTTGTTTTAGGTTTGGTTGTTAATAACTGTGTGTTTGCTGTCCTTTCACTGTTCATATTTTCATCATCACCAAGCCCTTATTATATGAAATGCTAAAGGGACTTATATAAGAAAGAGATGATGGAATTGAGATTTTTAAAAATTCTAATTAAATATTTGAATCATGGAGATTGTATAATACCTAGATACAGTAACAGATGGTAATGCAGGAAACCAGCCATTTTACCTTAACAGAAAAGCTTTAATGGATAAGAAAAGAATGGCCAAGACTTTTTGTTACACACTTTATTAATGAAAAATTTAGCAGACATACAAAATAAGGTAGGCAGTGCTTTCAAATTTTCTGGGAGTTTTGTCTCTATAATTTAAATTCATCACATGACTTCTAGTTCTTGATTTTGGGTTGTATAGCAATGGCCTTAAACGTTTAGGTAAAGCTTTACTTGCCATTTATTAGCTGTAAGATATTGAACAAATTAATTTTCTAAGACTTCATTTTCTAATTTCTATAACAATAACAATTGTAATCATATCTATCTTACAAGCTTGTTTTGAGGCCTCAATGAAAAAAGTTCTTGAGAAGTGGTTAGCACGTATCTGACACATTGTACTGGTCAACAAAGATTGGCTTGAAAGGTAAAGGGCGATGTTGGTATATCGACCAAATGTTTGATTAGATATGATGTATTTGCTTATTAAGTTGGAGAATGCGTTTTACAGGATCTCTGCTGTGGTAGCCACTCTGTGTTCCACTATTTTCTAAAGAGGACCTTTGTNAATTTCTATAACAATAACAATTGTAATCATATCTATCTTACAAGCTTGTTTTGAGGCCTCAATGAAAAAAGTTCTTGAGAAGTGGTTAGCACGTATCTGACACATTGTACTGGTCAACAAAGATTGGCTTGAAAGGTAAAGGGCGATGTTGGTATATCGAACAAATGTTTGATTAGATATGATGTATTTGCTTATTAAGTTGGAGAATGCGTTTTACAGGATCTCTGCCGTGGTAGCCACTCTGTGTTCCACTATTTTCTAAAGAGGACCTTTGTGTATGAATTTACCCTTCACTTGTAGACTATAGAAGATTGTTTAACCTGATATGAGGGACAGAAAACAGTTTCAAGAGCAGTCCATTTATCATACCTATAAGAAGGGTAGGCTTATCTGGACTTGCTCAAGTATTAGAGGAAAACCACGGAAGCTTTACAACCTGCACTGCAAAACAAGAGAAAGCAGTATCAAGAAGAATAAAAGGATGAACATATTTCTGAACATAATTTACTTCAGGATCTAGAAGAAATTTTCAGAAAATTGCCATCATCCTTACAGTACAAGAAGACTATAAAAATACCACAAGTTGTGGTGGAAAAGAATTTTTTTAATGAAAGAAGAAAAAGCAAGAACATAAGAAGCATGTAGACTCATACACACCTGGAGGGAGAGGAGTAGATGCTCAATCTATTTAGAGAACTCTTTGGGAGTTTCTTATACACTTAAATATTAATCCACACATGACCCAGTAATTCCATTTTGGGATTTACCTGAGAGACATGAACAAGTTTGCTAAAAGAATTGTACAAGAATGTTTATACCAGCTGTACTCATGACAGCCCCTCCTCCCCACCTCTCTACTCCTCTTCAAAGCAAAACCTCTTCAGAGTGCAGCCCCACGCTGCTACCGTTTCCTAGGCTCTCTTCCATTCCTCCACTCACTTCAGGCTGGCTTCTTGCCCCAGCCTCCATGGCAATGATCCTTGTCCTTTCTCCCTTGCGCTATTACCCCTGTGATCTCTTGCTGCCAACTGCAAAAGACATCATCCTATATTTATGATCCTGGACTTCTGAGCCATAGTTGAGTACTCTCTCCTTTGTCCAAACAGCCTTATATTGGATTCAGTGAAACCACACTGTAATTATTTCCCTTATTCCTCTCTCTCCAGCCCTTCTTTATTTTCTTTGAAGGTCTTTTCCTCTCTCCCTGGCCACTCAACGCTCAGTCCTAGGCTCTCTCCTTTTTTGCCTTTATGCTTTCTTCTTAAGAGACTTCATTCAAAAACATGGCCTTACATGATTACATGTGTGCAGATGACTCTGATTTTTGTATGTAGCTCAGATTTCTCTTTGAATCCCAAACTTGTATTTTCAGTTTCTTAGTTTCTCCTTTCTCTTTGACTCCTCCTCATAGGTCTTTCACAGTTTATTATATCCAAAACATGTTTAAGCCTGGTTCTTTTAAATGGCTTTCCTTTTCAGAGAATTCAGTTTCTCAAAGTGGAAACTTAGGCCTTGTCTTTGAGACCTTCTTCCCTTCCACCTCTCTCCCATGTCTAAGCCAGTGCAATGTCCAGCCTCACGACTCCTTTATAGCTCCTGAATCTATACTCTTTTTCCGTATCAGCCACCACTCCCTAATGCAAGCTGCCATTGTTTCCAGCCTGAACTCTTGCACTGGCTTCCTAGTCCATCTCACATTCATCTTGGACCCTTCTAATCCAGTCTCCTCTTTTGAAAAAAATCACAGTGGACATCTGACCATTGCACGCCCTCCTCCTTACCACCCTTAAGTGGTATTTTGAATAGGCAAACTTCATTAAAGGGCAACAAAGCTCTGCATGGTGTGACACCTATCTACCTCTCAGCCCCATACCCTACCACTCTCACCTCCTTACCCAGGCTATTTTTAAATTCCCTCCATGAATCACACTCCCTCCCAGCAAAATGCCTTTGTGCATTCTGTTCCTGTGCCTGTAGTGCCCTTTATATCTCTCTTTACATGGCGGAGTTCTTCTCATTTTTCTCTTAGTTTGAATGTCATTGCCTTAAAGAGGTCTTCTCTGACCATCCTGCCTAAATGGGCTTTCCACCTTCCCTAACACTAATGGAACAAAATGTCTAGTTAACATTTGTTTGTTTATATGTCTCTTTTCTTTCTCCTCTACTAGCTGGTTAGCTCATAGGGAGCCCATAAGGTCTTTTTATGAATGCTTAAATAAGTCAAGCACATAGAAGGTGCTCAGAAAATGAATGTCAATAAATGAATGAATGCATACAAAGTGAACACATACATATAAAATCATTTTCTTCTATGTTTTCATTGCCCTCTGGCTCACATTTCTACTCTTGTATGGTTTGCTAGAGTCCTCTTGTAAATAGTGTGTCCTTATGCTGACTCTGGTAAGCAAATAATAGTGCTACTCTTTATCATGATGCTAGAGGGCATGGGTTTGAGGATAGATTTTTCTGGGAAAATGCATCCATTTTCTCCACCATTTCTCCATGCAGTTTCTATACTTTAGTCCTCATCCCCGTCTCCAGCATTTGTGTTACTTAATTGGATTTTTCAGCAACTGTTAAAATAGGTGATGTTGCTTCCATTTTCTGAGAAAATTGAGATTCACAGTTAGTAAGTAATTGACCAAAGGTCAACAAATCAAAAACAGATCTACAGTCTAAAACCAGGTGAATAAAATGTGATGTTCATTATCTCTCTTTTCAGCCCCTCACACTGCCTCTTGTTAGATGATAAAGCAGGGATTCTGCCTTCACTAATGTGTTGCAGAGGGAGGAGAAACCACCAAGCTCACCATGCAGGGCACCAATCAGAAATTTACTGTCACAATGGAAATCCCAGGAAGAAAAGCTTGACTATGTGCCATGGTTTATGCAGCCCAAGGTTTATTCTTTGATCTGCACAGTATTGTTCCTTTGTTAATGTAACAACCAGAAGAGGACAGGGTGATTAAATCATCCTATAAGGCAGCAACATAATAAGCTCTGAAAATTTTTTCAGTAAATTCCATAGCATTGTTTTTCATCTATCCTTACTCTTTCTATATGGACAGTTTGCTGAGATATAGAGGAAAATATGACTTTCCATAACATTTTCTATAACATGTTTTTATAACTGCAAGTATTTAAATCTTCCATGTTCATACAATCCTAATGGCCTTGCTTTTGTTTTTCTGTTTTCCTCTGTTATTAGCTGTTTCAGTCTTTATGTTCAGTCTTGAAATATATGTTCAGTCTTTATATGTTGTCATTTCATATAGTGATAGCATTTTCATTGAACTTTTTCTATTCTAGCAATAAAGGAAAAACAGTAGACAAAGTATTTCAAAGCTTAATGTGCATTATTCCTAAATCTCATTTGTTTTCTATGGTAAATTTAATGCTATGGTAAAATGAAGGTTTACTAGATGGCTACTATAATGGACTAATAATGTAAATAGATGTCATGAAACTTGTGAAGAAAGTGGATGATCCTCAGGCAGTACTGTTCTGGTTAAAGAAAAATTCATGAAAGTTTATCTAAGGACATGGAAAACAGTGAACATAAAATTGAACATAAGTTTAGGATTGTTACTTAATAAGCTATTACTTTTGCAATATTATATATATAATATATATAGAAATTACTTTTGATATATATATATATATATATATATATATATACACATACATACACACACACACATACTTTGAAACAACAGAAAGGACCCTTGAAATAGAAAGTGTATTTTTTACCTATACTTTTCTCCTAATAAAACATGCTAACTTACTTGGCTTATTTATTCAAACCCATATAATACCTTCTACATTTTTTCTTGTTCTTCTAGATTTGTCAAAGGTAGTATTTCAATTTAAATATGAGGGACTTTATTTTTTAAATTATGAAAGATCTCATTCCTCATCTAATGATGCTAACAAACATGTTAGCGGTCTACATCAGCATTGCTCACTTATATATGAATTTCCCAATATATATCAATTCATTCTAAAAGCTCTGCCTCTAAAATTATTATAAGGAAGTGCTTTCTTAATTTTCAAAGCTCTCATCTGAATTAGAATAAAGGTAGGACAAATTATAAGAGCATAGAATTGTGAGCTTATTTTAAATCTCATGTTATTTAAATTATCTTTATAACTAGGCAGACATATTTGACCAACTTCTGTGAGAATTTAGGGATATTCAGAAATAACTTTTTCTTTTAATTTCATTAACCATTGGTCATTGCACTGGACTGAATTGTGCCCTCCCCAGCTCCCTCCCTGAAAAAATGTTCTGTCTACCTAGAACATGTAAAAATGACCTTGTTTGGAATGAAGGAAGGTCTTGGCAGATGTAATAAAGGTGATGAAATCATTCTGAATTAACGTGATTCTTAAATCCAATAGTGAATGTCTTCTAAGAGACAGGAAAGAAGAGTCACGTAAGGACCTGGGGGAGAAGGCCGTTTGAGGATGGAGGCAGGAACTGGAGATACAGTGCTGAGGCCCAGGATTGCTAGGAGCCACCCACGGCTGGGAGAAGTGAGGAATGATTGTTCCCTAGAGCCTTTATCGGGATCATGAGCCTGCGAACACTTTGACTTAAGACTTCTGTCCTCCACAGCTGGGACAGAATAAATTTCTACTCCTTTATGACCCAAAATTTGTGGGAATTCTTTGCAGCAGCCCTAGAAAACTAATACAGGTGTACATTTGATACTAATTGCCTGCTTTGAGTTCCTTTACATGTTAACCTGTGTCTATTCTATATTTACAGATAAGATATTTTATTTGAAGTATATTAAAGACTGACTATCTGTCACTAAAACAAACAAAAACTCAACCTATTAAGAGATACAAACTGGTAGCTACAAAATAATCATGGGGATGTAAAGTACAGCATAGGGAAGATAGTCAGTAATATTACTATTGCAATCATTACTATTGTGCACGGTGCCAGGTGGCTACATGAAATGTTGCAGGGATCACTTTGGAAGGTATATGATTGTCTAACCACTGTGCTATACACCTGAAACAATGCAAAATAACATTGAATGTAAGCTGTAATTGAAAAATAAAAAAAAACTTATATATTTAATACTCCATTTGTCTCACAAGGTTACTGTTTTGGCTTTATTTTGTCTACCATAGATGTGGCTGGTGGTTATTCACCTTCCGTGCTCAATGCGTTCAGAACAGCAATGATGACTTCCGATATCCTTGTAATTAATAAGATCAATACAGAAGGCCTCACCTTTGAAGAAGTATTCAGACTAGCTACTCTCGGAGGCAGCCAAGGTAACGATTATTTTTTTGTCTAACAATAGACAACCATGCCGATCTGTGTCCTTGGATGCACCATGAGGAACATGATAATGGTATCAGCAGGAATCCAATATTCATGACTGTTGCATCTCACATAGCAAACCCAAAACTTAGCAAGTCCAGCATATGTTGAAGCATGTTGTGGAGGAATAACTGTTTTGGCAAGCTCTCTGTCTTTGGAAGAGGAGATGTTTAATACACAGTTGCCATGTTAATTATTTTAATGGATATTTGCATTGGTCACATGCATACAAGTTCTTTAAAATAATCAGTATTTCCATTGTGTCAGGTAACACTCTCTATTGGCCTCAATGAAGATAATGATAATAATACTAATGTGAAAATAATAGTCAATAGCTCAGCTGGTGTGGTTCAGTGGATTGAGCAGTGGACTGTGAACTGTAAAGTCTCTAGTTCAATTCCCTGCCAGGGTACATGCTTGGGTTGTGGGCCAGGTCCCAGTTGTGGGTGAGCAAGAGGCAATCAATGTGTTTCTCACACACTGATGTTTCTCTCCCTCCCTTTCTCCTTCCCTCTCCTCTCTCAGAAAATAAATAGGTAAATAAAATCTTTTAAAAAATAGCCGATAGTTCTTACTCTGATGGGCTCTATGTAACATGCTTTATACATGTTACTTACTTCATAGACACTGTTATTAATTCCATTTCACCAACAAGGCACCTGATGGAAGGGTACACAGCTGTCAGACCACTGAGTGCCATGATCCGAACCTGAAATCTGATGCCAGAGTGGAAGTTCTTACCTTCCCACTGCCATAGTTCCATGTATAAATTCCAGCTGGAGTATGTACTTTGTTTATATAATTAAGCACGCTAATTACCTAAGTTCTTTTAAGTGGAGAAAGATGTCAAAATATAGTTGTTTCATATGCAAATATTGTTCATCAGCTTTTCCCATCTCACATGTAACTGTATTTACATGGAACAAGAAATAGGTAATCAGCCCTGGCTGGTGTAGCTCAGTGGATTGAGTGCGGGCCTGCGAACCACACGATCGAGGTTCGATTCCCAGTCAGGGCACATGCCTGTGTTGCAGGCCAGTTCCCAGCAGGGGACTCATGAGAAGCAACCATACATTGATATTTCTCTCCCTCTCTCCTTCTCTTCCTCTCTAAAGATAAGTAAATAAAATCTTTAAAAAAAAAAGAAATAGGTAATCATATTTCTTTCAGTCACGTTAGTATTATGGTGCAATCTAGGTGGATAATAGTGAACATAGCATGAAATCTTAGGTAGCTAGTGAGAAATAAAATCATATGTATAGAGGCAGATGCAGATATACATATATATATATATATTATAGATACCCTGGATCTTGAAAAATACAGAATGATGGAGACCAAGAATATCCTTGGAAGAGAAACTTTCTGGCTCTTCTTTGAAGGTTCAGTGCTATGATGGAGGCCATAAAGAACCTTTCCTTTTTTTTTTATTTTAGAGAGAGAGGAACGGGGAGAGGGACAGACAGACATGGATTTATTTTTCCACTCATTTATGCATTCATTAGTTGCTCCTTGTATCTGCCTTGACTGGAGATCAAACCCACAGCTTTGGCATATTGGGATGATGCTCTAAACAACTGAGCTACCTAGCCAGGGCATAAAGAACCCTTCAAGAAACACCAGCAGAGGTCATGTTGTTTGCATTTCCAAGACATAGGATTTCCAATTCATAGGATATGTGAAGTTCCATGTTTTATATCACCATGCTTTTAATAAGTGTGGTGCTCCCCAAACCCACCACCACTGTGTTTGCACCTCTGAGTTCAAGCAGTTGGCCAACCATCTTATTTTCCTGGTGCAGAAGAGTTGTATTTAAATAGTGCTGCTTTAAAAAAAATTCTAAGCTCTCTGTGACTTACTTCATGAGGATTCTGTGTCTGATCAAGCTGGCAGTATGGGGGACTTACCAAATAACTTCTACTTTGTATAGCTTTCAAATCTATTTTCTGGGCTGCTTGGCTTACTGTTAATGGAATTTCTTCTCCTTAACTCATGTCTCTACAAGAGTTTGATTGAAATGAGATGAATGGATCCCTGTTTCAAGTGTGGCCTCTTCCTGGCTTGCCATGACCTTTATATTCAAGATATGCATAAATGACCTTCATAGAGCCAACATTTGCTCCAAAGGCAGAAAATGGTGTTTTCTAAAATGCAGTGGAGTTGCTCACCAGCTCAGCTAGGCCTTACTGCAATAATTTGAATTTAGATCAATTTACAAATTCACGTCTTTTTTGGTTAGTGTATGCCTGAACTCTCCATGTTCTAACAAATAGCTCAGTTAGTTTATGTATGACCAAACTCTGGCCAATGAACCTGGTTATCTCACCTATTAAATACACAACAATTTTATGTTGAATACAGTCATTAAAAACTTGTACTTGTCATGTGCCTTTGTCGAGGGCCAGTGAGTGGAAGAGGGCATTTCCAACAATTTTCTATTACATTAGGTCCTTCAACACACAATTAGTAGAAGTCACCTAACAGCTTTTAACATTTCTAATTATTTTTGAACCTCTGTTTTCCTATAAGAATTCTTTAGCTAA
The DNA here is from genome assembly GCF_014824575.4 of Sturnira hondurensis. Classification (NCBI taxonomy): domain Eukaryota; kingdom Metazoa; phylum Chordata; class Mammalia; order Chiroptera; family Phyllostomidae; genus Sturnira; species Sturnira hondurensis. The sequence goes on along the minus strand of NW_028086146.1, from coordinate 608,799 downwards.
AAATATTTTCTTTTCTAAAAATAAAATAGTTGCCTTTTAAATAACCTTTTAACCTGGCTGGCGTAGCTCAGTGGATTGAGTGCAGGCCTGCGAACCACGTGATCGTGGTTCGATTCCCAGTCAGGGCACATGCCTGGGTTGCGGGCCAGTTCCCAGCGGGGGACTCACAAGAGGCAACCATACATTGATATTTCTCTCCTTTCCTTTCCCCCTAAGGATAAATAAATAAATAAATCTTTAAATAATCTTTTAAGAATAAGTAGGATTTCTAAGTCAGTGATTAAAGCATTGCCAAGGACTTCTGCATATCTGTACATAGAAATATAATGTACCAGATATCATCTCAGGAATATGCCATCCAATATTTTCACATTGGACCACACCCCAATGTGATAGAATACAACAAACACATGTAAAAATTGAAATAAATAATGCCACACTCCAGTTGGCCCCCCTCGATGTGTGCTTCCATTTGGTACATCATTGTGTACCTTACTCAAATTACTGGCTTTACTGAGCTCAAGATTCAATAACTTCATTGACCAGGAAAGCCAACTACACCCATCTTTTGAAACTAAATCGTATCAATGAAAGAAATGTTCTTCTTGGACATTTAATACTCATGGAACATAAATTTTAGCTATGAGATGGATCAAATCAATAGACATTATTGACCTATGTTCTATTTTAGAAAACCATCCTTCTCTGGCAACCAGAAAAACATCTTTGAGGTTGCAAAGAAATTGGTCTGCTTTTGAAAGGATAGGAACTCCTAAGTTATGAGCATGCATTTACTTTCAGAAGTGAATTTTTTCTATTCCAAAGATTTAAACTTATGGAACTTAAGTTAAGGAACTTATGATGGATATGCCTGTGTTGATAAATGTGCAAAAAGATCATTATTTTTTATTTATTTGAGGTTCATTTCATGGCCATGATAATAGATCTTCTCAGCTATTTCATAGAACAAGAAGGACAAGGAAATGAGTTGGAGTGTTGGTGGGGGGACTAGGAGGGAAAAAAGCGAAAGGTATTTTATCAGTTTTTGTGTTTCTTAGATGGATGAATGAAAGTCATAGACCAGTTGAATTGTGTAGTGTGCTGAGCTGAAAAATAGAGATACCATCAGAATTATGTTCATGGAACTGTTTTTGTTCTCAGATTTTGCTTACTCTGCTTTCTGTAAGGCAAAGTCTTGTGACCTGTTGGAATAAAATGCTTCACTATTAAGACACTAATTTTTTTCTAGTGACATGTTGGCAGACTCTGTCCTTGCAAACTGGGACATTGGCATGGTCTGATGACTCAAAATACTGACTGTTTATTCATTTATTCCACCTTGTAGCCCTGGGGCTGGATAAAGACATTGGAAACTTCGAAGTGGGCAAGGAATTTGATGCCCTCTTGATCAACCCCAAAGCATCTGACTCTCCCATTGATCTGTTTTGTGGGGATTTAGTTGGTGATGTTTCTGGGGTAAGTAAAAAGAAAAAAAGGTTCATCAAAAAGCACCCATTTCATGAAGTAATCGTAATAGCTTCCCTGTAGAAAACAAAATAGAAACATTTTAAAAGAATGCAGGAGAATCTTAAAAGGAAAGCTAGATTTTAAAAAGTTATAATACCATATGATCTCGTTTATATGTGGAGTCTAACGAACAAAATAAACAAAATCTAATAAACAAAATAAAACCAGAGGCATGTATACATGGAACAAACTGACAGATCTTAAAAGTGGGAGTGGGGGGGGGGCGGACAGAATGAAAGAAGGGGAAGGGACTAGCCAAAGGATATATACGCATAACCCATGGACACAGACAACAGCGTGGTGGTGGCCAGAGGGAAGGGGTGTTGAGGGCTGGGTGGACGTGGGCAAAGGAGGGGAAAGTGAGGGTATCTGCAATAGTACCAGGAATAAAAATAAAGAAAAAGGAAGGTATAATTGCATGACAACAATGTTTGCAATAATGGTACTAACAGAATATTTACATTTTGAATATATTTATGTATTTGAATGTATTGGCTATAAGAAGCCATAATATAGCTAGCCCTTATTGAATACACTTGCCAGGTGGCATGGCATTAAGCATTTTCATACATAATTTTTCTTTAATAATCAGAACAACCCTTATGAAAGCAGGTACTATTGATTTAGCCATGTCATTTGTGGGGGAGTGAAGCTTAAGGGAGGTTAAGTGGCTTACCTAAAGGACTCATGACTCATAATTAGTAATTAGTAATTAGTAGACAGAGTTGGGATTTCAGCCCAGGACTTTCTAACTTCCAGAGTCTGGACTCGTCACCACATGCTACATTGATTTTCTTAATTATAAAAAAATGGGTTTTATTACCTTGTTCCTTTTATTATAAAATATTTCCCTATGTATAAAATAGCGAGGTTCTTCTTACTTTAATAATAATTTGTTATAAGATGTTGAATTATTCTAAAAATTAACTACCATTTATAAATAGATCCATGTATGAAAGTAAATATATAAATATAATGAATGTATTTAGGTTTTTTAGAAGAAAGATGCTGGATATTTGAGGTTGGTTATTTGTTGTTTTCATGTTATTTATATTTTTACTTCTTTATTACAGTGGATTTCTGGGAATAGGGCTCAGTCCTATTCATCCAGTTATTTTTCTTATACACCTCTTAAAATATTTGCTTTATTTTATTAAATTAATTAATTTAATTTATGTAACACTTTTCTTCTAAGGATTTCAAGATTATATACCAAGAACTTTTAGGCAATAGATAAACATTTGTTAATAGCCAGTATTTTTTTATGTAAAAGATCATTTCTTTTTCATTAATCAAAATAGATTTTACCATTTACTAATAAATTTGTATTTCTGTGTTTTGCCAACCCATTATTGCCTGTGAATTTACTTTTCTAAATGCATAAAATAATTCTCATTATTACTTTTATTTTCTATTTTAGACTATTATCCAGAAGTTTCTCTATCTAGGTAGGTAGAAATATGTCTCTATGCTAAATAAAATCTTCCTATGTCTCTTTTTTGGGTATGACTCACTGCATTTATGATGCCATGTGTTAAACCTGTGTGTGATCATTTGCTTTGATTTAAAAAAAATTCTTCACACAGAACCCATTTATGGCACAACATTTAAAGACACGATTTGAAATTTGCATGGTCTTCTAGACCATCAGGCCTCTACCTCTTATGCTTATTCTCCACACCCAGGCTGCCCTACCATGTTGTATTCATGAGAAGGATGTGGTGGAGTCTCATGGCAGAGGGTTCTTCAAGTACTCACAGTCTATTGTATGCACTGAGGGGGGAAGTAACGTGTAGAAGATGCTATTCTGCCTCCCACTCGGCTGAGCGAGCTCTGAGTCTTGAGTGAACTTGAATAGAAGAGATGCATGTTGTATTTTCATGAGAAATACACTGAGAAATACACTCAGAACACTGAGCTGGGTGTTCTGAGCTCAGTTCTCGCAGGTCCTTCGTCTTACCATGCCGAGTGTGCTTCTGGGATATAAAGATAAGTATTTCCTTTCATTTGGGGCTGGAAAGGCAAACTACTCCAGCTGAAAGGACAGCGACGAGGGTCAATTCAACTTTATGTGATTTCTGACGTAGGCGCAGAATTCAGATCCCAATCCTCAAATTAGATGCAGCATCTTCTACTGGTCATGCTTCCCTGTCCATATTGTAAACAATCAGAGAGAGAGAGAAAAAAAGGCAGCTTTTTATGTGTTCTGTCTTAGAAGTATGCTTGCTTTTAAATCCCTCTCAGGGGCAATTAAACTACTTACTGACACGAAAGCACTTTATAAATGATTCCCTGATTTCTCTTTCAGGAGATGACCGAAATATTGAAGAGGTTTATGTGGGCGGAAAGCTCGTGGTTCCCTTCTCAAGCTCGGTCTAAGACCCTCGGCATCTCCGAGTTTTCCTGGTTAACGTGCTTCTGCGCCGCCCTTGTGCCCAGGCGGAGTTAGAAAGTCAAAAATTAGTACCTTGTTCTCGAGATGATTAGCTCTTTCTGTGTCTACTTAAAGTACGCGCTTGACAAATCGAAGGAAGTTGCACTGATTTTCAATTCTATGGTTGGGAAGATTAAAAATTTCTCCTTTTTGAGCTGTTCAGATTTACTTAGAGTTTAAGCATAAGAATGTTATTACTAGTGCTGTTCTTTTTATGAGATTTAAGTAAAATCTATTTCGTATGTCGAAATGTGGAGAGGAAAGATATTCCTAGCAGGTTAGGTATTTTGAGCAAATAACTGTGAAAATTAGATATGGAAAATGAACCAGCAAGTCTATTTTTACAAGGGAGAAAAAGTTAGACTATGGACAAACATTGAAAAAATCACTTCAGAATGGTTGCAAATTATATACTGAGCTTACTAATTTAAAAGAAGAAGTTGTTGAGTTTTAAAACGTGTTTCCAAGATTGACTGTGTGTTCTGGAAATTTGTATTTAACGGAATCTGTATTTCAGCGATTTGTTATTGTTGTGCTTTGCCTTCTTTGGGGTGAATTGTCAGAGACTGAATGCCACATGCTTTCTTAATATAGTTCCTTACTTCAAAGTGTTCGACAGGAGTTGGGCATTAAAGATTTAAAGTCTCTTAGGAATATTAGTCATATAGCTACATGGCATAAATAGTTGTATGTTTCTGTACCTTGAATCACCTTAGCATATAACTGCGTGATGCTGTTATCACTTCAGTTTCATTAGAGGAGCAACATCCCCCACTGCTGTGTAGACTGAAGTCTTCACAAACTGGAGCGAGTGCTGGGTGTTCTGAAGCTGCCAGCAGTGAGAGGGGGCGGTTCCTCACCATGACTTCTTCTCCCCGAGATCTAAGCCGTAGTTGCTGGCAATTTCATACTTGGATCAATCTGTTGAAACTTTCAAATGAAGGACAAATCCTTTTAAAAGAAATATTAGAATCTTTAAACCCTGAATATTGAAAGCACTCTATTTTTCAATTTTATCCCATTGTCTTCATAACTCCTAATGATTTTAGGGCATTGGAATTTTAGTTTAATGAAAAACATATAGGCTTCTCACTTACTATTTATATTAATAGGATTTATTCTGTGCAAAATATCTAGAAACATTAAAATATCTAGAAACATTAAACAAAGAATATTTTTATGCTTCCTTTCCCATAACCTAGAATTAAAAAACAATTATGACTATGATAAATCCCTAAGAAATAGGAATGTGAATGTTATTTAAATACTATATTTTTCTCATTTGATTCCAAATAATATAAACTAAGAAGGAAAAGGAGATTTTTCTTAATATTTCCTAACACTCGTACCAAAGGCTTAGGTTTGACCTCTTACCATTGTCTTATAGTCAAAAACTTTACGTTATGCCGCTAACTCCAGGTACACAGAACTAAGAAGAAAATTCTCCCTCTAGTGCGATAATTTTTATTCTTACCTAATCATGCTAATTCAGCGATAATTTACTCAGTTTTTTTTTCCTGCTGGAAACACTTTTAGATTTGGTCATGTATAACTACACCTATTGATAGAACACATTTTTGTTTTTAATAGCAGGATTTTAGGACATTAAGCAACTCAGTAAATCCAGCTTCTAGTCTCAGTAGCTGTCTTTCCAGAATTCCTAACTGCTGAGCCAAGTCAGAGATGGCCCACCGAACTTCTCCCCGTTCCTCTTCAGTGCCGGTGTGTGTTTTCTGCTCTGTCTCTGGATCCATGTGGAAAGAAGTCAGTTTCCTGGTGGCTAACCCACATCGTGAGTGAGCTTATGAATTTGGAGGAGTCATTCAAGATCCACCGATAGGCACCAGCTGTCTCCAGCCTTTACAAGATCAGTGGTTTTACTTTCTCGAAGGTTGTACATTTTAAGGCTGAACTTCAGTTTTCGTTTAGATTTAGTATTCATATACAGTAAATATAAATAAGTGCAGTGTTGGAAACAGGAAAATGGCCATATACAACAACTACCCTGTCAAATGTCAAATTGAGCCCTGGTAATATGTTTAAAACTTAAGCATCCTTTCTAATAAAAACAGAGTGTATTGTAATGTTTACATGTGCTCTGATCTTCCTGAATCACTCAAAACTAATGGGCTTTATTCTCCAAGCGTCATGTTCCCGATGTTGCATGTGCTTTGGGCCACACTTTGGGCACGAGCTGTACATGATGGGCCCGGGTGTCCTGCACTCTGAAATGTTGCCTTTGTCTGATGTGGGTTGACTTCTGAATTGTGGAGAGGCAGTATTCCAAGCCAATTCTGTTTGTCACTTTGTGTTTGAATATTTTGCTCTCTGACAGGTTAAGAAAAAATTAAAACTTCTAATCGGATCCCTCACTTCACCTTACACTATTTTGCCTCAGGTTTCATGGTATTTTTAATGGACTGAACTTCAACAGGCCAAAATGTATTCAGTCATACATTTAAAAATCTTTTTGCCACCAGAACACAAAAGCAGGCTAATCAGCTGAGATACATTTAGTTTTCCAAAAGGGAACGAAGCATGGGGTGGGGGCATGAGAGGATGTCCTAGTTATGGTAAACTGAGGCCAAGGAGACTCTGCTCTCTTATTTACTCTCCCAGCTTCTCTGATTCCATCACAAAGGTTTGAGAATCTAAGAGAATATCTTTGAACAAACTCTCTTCATGCCATGAGGAAGTCTTTCTAATTTAATATTGTGAGCATCAAAACCCATTGACTTCCTTTGTTACCTTTGTGGGAATCCTGCAGGGTTAGGAAAGGAAAGTGGTGGGAAAACACTCCTATTAGGCTTAGCTGCTTTTAAAGTGTGCCCTTGATTGGGTGTTCATCTCAGCTGTTGGCACCTACAGCTGAGATGTCAGGGAGGAGACAATGGGTGTGAGATCCAGCGACATATTTTGGAACTTCACTGCTTTCCAAACTCTTCCTATTTTTACTCTTTTCATCTCAGAACCAGATATACAGAAAGCCTTAAGGGCAAGCTGGAAGGCACGCCGTATCAGTCGACGTGGAAGAGATCCAGAATCAGATGCTTCTGCGGCCTTCCAGACATCTTTCCATTGTCTGTTCTTTAGAGCTGATGATGATGCCAGAGACACTGAGATGTTTAAAAAGAGTATTCTGAGTTATTTAAAGGTGAACTAAGAAATGTGTCATGGGCAATGTCCTGACACAGCTTTTCAATGGTGAGGATTATTGTGAATAATTAATGGTTTTTTCCCCTGAAGGCTTACAAGAGCCATTTGCAGATTCTGATTGACCTAGACAGTTCAGGTACGACTTTGAACCCCAGCACATTTGGGTGTCTCTAAAGGAAAAGCCCAGAACGAGGTGCACAAATGCATGGACACTGCTGGGTCCCCACATACGTGTGCATGCCTGGGCTCTCCTCCCTGTTGCTTTCACAGCTCTGAGTGTGAGAGATCAAGCTCTGAGGGTTTAGTTCTGGTTCAAATTTAGGGAAATGCAAAAGTTCACAGGCCAATGATGAAATGAAACATAAATTCCAAGGTGGCTTTCCCAGTTCTCAGGGTTCAAGGGACTGAGTGCCAGATGTTACGTGGCAGTGAAGGCCTGTCAGAAAGCATTCTTTATTGAAAAGCACTTCATATTATTGTTAAACACCTGATTACTGCTCTGAAGAATAAATAGATATGTATGTGTATGTATTCACGGAGACATTTTTCTCAATATTTGTATGATTTGCTTATTGTTTATGTGCAGAGTGAGTTCCTTTGTGCTTTGGGGAAAAATAAATGAGATTTTGTGTTTGATTATTTTTTATTGTTGTGAGTTCTATCAATATGAAAGAAGGGGATTGATCTTACAATGTTTTTTTTCTTTTAACATGAATTGAAAAAATAGAAGTGGAATAGAATATTCAGCTGTGGGCCAACATGTGTTGTTCAACCTGTCACAGTCACTATACAGAGCTTTCTAACGTTAAGCTGTCATGTTCAGGCCTTTAGAATCAAATTGCTATTACTGCTTTTGATTTCACATAGCTCACATTTTATTTTATATATGCATATTTAGGCCACAACCCAGAGTGAGGATGTACTTGAACATCAAAATTAGTTCACACATATATATGTATATGTGTATTTAAAACAAAAGTCTCAAAATAATTCTTTTCCTATCTGTGATGCCCTGGGCTATTTTCTATACTATTTTATTCTGTTCTGTTCTATTTTATTTTATTCTGGTTAATTATTTTTGGTTTCTCAAACCAGCACAGAAGCAATTTCCAGTTTCTTCTGAGCTGTGCGCTTAAGTCATCACAACTCCATCCTGTGACTTGGGCCTGGTGTGAATGCCTTCCTTAGAGTCACGAGGAGTAAATAAAATTATACATAGCCAGCACTTCAGACAGCATCAGGCACAGAGTGAGTGGTCACTACATAGTCATTATTTTTTAATGAAAATGGACTGAACCAAAATAATTTTACATATATTTTTATCAGTCTATGTCTTTGAATCCAAATCCAGTGATGTTACAGATCTCTCTCTCTATAAAAATACTCTATAAGGATTAAATCTGATTTTTGGCACTATTACGTTTGTTTTTATTTATGTGTGAAGCCTAAGAGAGTAGTAGATTTAGTCTATAAATTCTCTCTCAATGTTCTGAGCAACTTTCTAAGCACCGTCTTTATCCCAGATCAGACCAGATGAGGTGTCTACAGGGTGGCGTGGCCATAGGCAGCGTCTTTTCTTCGGAGAGGACAACTTAGTTAAAATACCCTGAAGAGAATTATGTGCATAATCTTGCAAAATGTGTGCCTAATTTACACCTTGTAGGCACTGAATTCTACAATAGATAATTAATAGGCACATGCAAATTCTTGTGTAGTACTAAATTCAGAATTTAAATAAAATGAAGTTTAGACATAAAATAAATACCTGCTAGAAGCAAAACAGGGCCTGTGGTAGTGTGTTTTAAGACTCCATGGAGCCACTCAGTTAAAGACACAGGACCCACAAGCAGTTGTCACCACCAGGAGCAGGGTTGTGTGTGTGTGTATGTGTGTGTGTGTGTGTGCGTAATCTTATTCTAACATGGAATAAGGGTCCTGGCTTGTGTGGCTCAGTGAATTGAGTGCTGGCCCATGAACTAAGGGGTCACCAGTTGATTCCCAGTGAGGGCACATGCCTGGGTTGCAGGCCAAGTCCCCAGTAGGGGGTGCTAAAGAGGCAACCACACATTGATACTTCTGTCTGCCACTTTCCTCCCCTTTCTCTAAAAATAAATAAGTAGATAAATAAAATATTTTAAAATGGGTTAAGGGAAGTATCCTGTTCTTTATCACAATATAACATTAAAGTGTAATTACTTTTTTTCACTCATTCAAACTCATTCACTTTTACCATCAAGCCTGCCTACAGCATCATAAAATTACATTAAATTTGCCATACTTCTATATTTGTATGCTTCTATATTAGTCGAATCTATATTTGGGGTGGAAAGAAAGGCTACTAAAAAAGCATTCTCTATAGCAAAACCTTTGTTGGGAAATTTTCCAGTGTAACTCAGAAAAAAATTTATTTTTTGCTTCAACATAAAAAGTGATAAAATATGAACAGTTGACATGGAGTTTTTCTCAGGCCACTTGGACCCACTTCAACCCCCTAGTTTCTGCCCATCCCTAGAGGAAATTAAGCAGACACCCATTCCCCCATTTGTAGTAAGAGAGCCCAAAGTCAAAGCAGTCACACCTAACAGAAAAGAAATAAAGGCCTAGAAAGATCATCCTTTAATCACACGACAAGAACTTTGCCGACGCTTGCTTGAAAGCTGACACTTGTAGCTGCACTACAAAATTAATCTCGACCCTCTTAAAGCAGTCTTTCCACAGGTGACTTTTGTTTCACGGATGTTCAATAAAGCCACATCCCGAAAATGAACAACCCAAAGGAGAGTTTTACTCTTGTTTTTGAAAGGTTTTTCTCAAGCTCCGCCGAGGAAAAAAAGCCAATCAGCCACAAAAATAGGCTAAATATAGAGCTTTATTGAGGTAGATGAGCCCGGGCGAGATTCCTTGCTCTGGAGAGGAGATCAAGGAGACTCCCGCTGCGGGATACGAACGGTGGTTGGGGGTTTTATTCCCCTTGGCCTCCCGCGAGAGCTGGGGATTGGTCCCCTCCAAACAAAGCAGCGATACTGCATTGGTTTCTCTGCGGATGTCCCCTTTTTTTTTTTTTTTTTTTTTTTTGGCAAAGCCTGCCCTTCTGGCTCTCTGATTGAATGTCAGCCGGCATTTCTGGGCACCATTTTGATCATCGGCCATCTTGATTTGTAGTCCAACCAGGTTTGTAGTCTGGCTGGAGGCTTCCTCCTATCCAGCCCACCCTGACATTCCAATCTCTTTGATAGGATAAGGGGCATAGTGTTCATCTGGCTACTTCCTGTTGTCAGATGGACGTAGAAGGGAGGGTCTAGAGGTTAGCTGTTTCTAGTTCACCAGGGAGGGGCAAGTAGGTTTGTGTCTGCAGCAACATCTGGTTAAAAGTAATTCTGGAAGCCTCTCGGATCCTTTCCTGGAGGAATCTCAGGAAATAGGGGCCAAGCATTAATAATATGCAGATTATTATGACTGGCCCTAGGACTGGGGCCAGGGTGGCAAAAAATAGGGAACGCCACCATGGGGTTATTTCAAGAGTGGTGGGGTCTTGGTGTAATTTTTCCCTGAGATTTTGTAAGGTCTTAACAGTTTTGTTTTGTTTTAATTTCTAAATTTGCTTCCTGGGGTACTTACTTGAAAGTCTTTAAACAGCTTTGGTGTTTTGTTTTCCTTTTTCCTCCTGAAAATGTTGATTCCATCCCCACCCGAAGTTGGGAACTCAGGCAGGGATGGCTTTGTGGTTGGGAAGTGCTTTGAAAACCTTAACTGAAGCACATAAACAGATAAAGATGCAAGGGGCTTGTGTTATTTCAAAGGATGAATTAAGAGTCTCAGAAAAAGCAGTGAATACATTTTATTCAACTCATGAACACTTTCATCTTGGCTGAACTATGAAAAAGGAATCGGGCTTGGCAAATTATGTGTTCTGGGTTAATTTGTATAACTACAACAAATGTTTCAGCATCATAATCATGTCCTGGTTCAGTGCCAGGTATGCCCTATATCCAGTAAATCTCTTGCTTATGAGTGATGGGCGTGGCATCTGTGAGAAAGGTAGTATGTAGAGAAGCTATGGCGTTTAGGTTGATTGTGGTTGTTGTTATTTTAAGTTCAGCGATAGATTTGTTTTGACATCCAGGACGACTGTACAATCTCTTTCAAGTGGGTAATTTGTGGCAACTCATAGGAGGAAAAAAAAAACATTATGTAGTAGAAATGTGCGCAAAAATCATGTTCTTGATAAAATTACCACCCAAATAAAATAGAAAAGAAGTCAACATAAATGCAAATAAAATCTTCAATTAATATCATTTTGGTACTGTAGACCATTTAACATGGCATAATTAATTTAAAAAGAAATCTCAAACAATCAGGTTGCCCTGAAATGTACATAGCTGTTCTCCTATGGTTTTCATGTATTGGTAAAATTGAATACTTGAAATTAATTGCTTTTTAAAAGAGATAAAAACCCACATATACAGAAGGCATAAATTATGGCCCGTTAAGTAATTTTAATTTACTAATCATGAGGTGGGTAGGTTTTAAACCATAGTCATTCAAGTGATACTTTAGTAAGTCATACTATATACCAGGCACAGGCCAGTTTTGGTGGTTACAAACCACATTCATCCTTTGAGAACTGCAGTCTGGTACGGTAGGTAGGGGGACTATGCCGATGAATTGATATGTTAAGTTCATGCCAGATGTATGGAAACCCAAGGGGACTCAGAGGGAACACTGTAGTGTGCTGGGCATTTTGTGAGTGGGAAGACCAAAGGGCAAATGATATGGTGAACGTTTCTCAGAGAAAGTGACATCTAAGCTGGGAAGGATAGCTGGGATTTATTCTCCACATGAAGACTCTCAGAAAGGTGCTCTAAGCAGCACTCAGCATGAGCAGCAACAGCCATCACAAAGAAGCTGACCTTTGAAGAAGGTAAGATAAGGATGAGGTGGACTAACCCAGGGACCATCAGGGTCACCGAGAGTATTGATTCAAAGTCTGGACTTGGGCCCATGAATCTGTTTTATGAACGAATACCTCGGTAAGGCCCAAGGTGGGTTACAGTGAAGAGGACCATGCTGGTGATGACGACGACCAGGTGTGGTCATCAGTGTGCGATGCGGAAGAGAGAAGATGTGGCACTGGCTGTTGCGGAAACTGTGAGCCTCGTGGGCAACATGGGCCATATACCCGTGCTTGGGGCAGACATCTCATCTGCAACATCGCACGGCTGCACCTCAGCTGGTGGGGACAGTGGTGCTGGCAGCCACGTTCCTGCCGCACGGAGAAACCTGAGAGGGTGAACCTTGCCCACATACACTGAGGGGCCTTTTCTGACTCTGAGAGTGGAGGCAGACAGAAGAGCTCCCAGGCAGGGCGACTCCCTGATTCGACCCACGATGCTGAGCCTGATGTAACTCCCACCGCTCTGCCACTGCGTAAGCTGCCTAGATATCCTATGTTGACTGAAGCTATTGCGAGCTTTGTTCCTGTCACCCACAAATCAAGGGGCCACACTAAAATCCTCTCACGGCTTTCCCCTCCTTATGATGGCTGCATTCTTTAGAAACAGGTTATAACCTTTTCTTTTTCTTAAATAAATGAAAGAATGATAAAGAAACAATGATCAGACCTGGCTGGTGTAGCTCAGTTCATTGAGCGCGGGCCTGCAAACCAGATGATCCGCGGTTTGATTCCCAGTCAGGGCACATGCCTGGGTTGCAGGCTAGTTCTCAGCAGGGGCCAATTCCCAGCAGGGGATGCACGAGAAGCAACCATACATTGATGTTTCTCTTTTTCTGCCCTTCCTTTCACCTCTAAAGATAAACAAATAAAACATATTTTTTAAAAAAGAAACTGATCATTTCAGCAGGTATTTGGCCACCTCCTTACCCCAAGCCTTCTCAGAGGCTCTGTCCTCCACATCCTTAGGGGCACCTGTGGCCTGAACCTGGCACCCACCAGGAACCCAGTGCCCCCAACTCACCATCCTCCTGTTTCCCTTCAGTAAAGGTGCTGGGGATGGGTGGCTGATGGCAGAGTCCCAGGATATACTAGGAGAATGAGATGTTCAAACAAGCAGATGTACACTGGTTGTATAAGGAAACATCCACGTGTTCAGAAAATACACGTAAAAACATTTGAAGTGTCATCTTGTCCCCACCTGGTCTCCGCCAAGTGATTTTTCAACCTCTGCTTGCATACCTCTATTGATAGGCCCTTATTTTAAGCAGCTTACTTTATTCTGTTAGAGGAAATTGGCAGTTATTTTAAAACATAGCACAGCACCCAGGAAATGACTTGGTTTTTTCCCCTTTTGTCTTGCTTGTCCCTGAGCACCAGAGATAACAGATAACGATTGCTAGAGACAACATTGTGTCTCTGTGCTGGAGATAACATTTTGCTTCTGTGAGCTGCTTCTTGCTGTCCCACCAGAAATAATGGTCTAAGTGACAGACCACCCCTCACCCTATATAGGCAATTGCTCCCTGCTGATCGGGGCCCAGAATTTGGAGACTGCCTTCTCTGGGTCCGCGCGAGTGCATAAAGGAACCACTTTGCTTCCTCCAGTGTTTGGCCTGAGTTCTTCCCGTAACAATTCTAGGACAACGTAGATCACTAGAAAATTAATTATTGATTGGATTAAAATATAGTTTCGTGTGATTCAAATTCTAGGGTAAATACAATTATTTCAAAGTAATTGAATAAAAACAACAAATGACATCCAAAGTAAGTAGAAGGAAAAAAATAATAAAGATCAGATCAGAAATAAACAAAATAAGAGTCTTAAAAAAGTGATACAAAAGATCAATGAATCCAAGAACTGGTTCTTTGAAAAGATAAACAATATCAACAAACCCTTAACCAGACTCATCAAGAAAAAAAGAAAGCACCCAAATAAACAATTATTTCAAAGTGAATAAAATGAACCTTTTGGTACAAGATACAGCATTGTCATTTTTGGAGTACCAGATGAGATGGCAAGCAATCTAGCAAGGTGGAGAGACTGTTTAACCAGTGCACCACCTAGTGGCCAAAGCTTAAACAGAGGGCTGTGGAGCAACCAATCTCCCTCCAAAAGGGCCACGTCATAGCTGCACTAATTTTGACACTCAGCAGGGCAGAAATTCATAATTTTCATAAAAGTCTAAAATAACACAGGAAAATTTTGAAGATTCTTTTCAGCAGGAAGATGGACATATTTTTTCCTATGCAATGAAATTAATAAATAATTTCTTAGCTTGAATTTAGATTCTACAACAGACCAGGTTAAAGAAAATTATATTCTCAATACAACAAATATCATTTGCTTATTGTCCTTAGTGAATACAATTTCATAAAAAAGTTAAACAAAATTATGAAATTTCACGTGGCTTGCTTGAGTCACCCCAATTTTTAGAAGAAAAACAAAGATTTGTCCATCAGAAAAGAATGTTTGCAGATACTGCAAAATGATGCATGGCCGCAGGCATGTTAAATTTGGCCTAAGAGGTAAGAATGTAACACAAACTGTTTTATATATCACCAAATATGAAATTCAATAATACTGGTTATAGTTTCATTAATTATTTTAGATTCCTTTGAATACATGAATGATTCAATCATGAAGCTTATGCAAACCAACTACCAATAAGCAGCCATCACCCCCTCTTCCAGGACTTTATAATCAAAGCAAATCAGCGGGGAAATTGGGAAGATGGTGCTGACATTGTCCCATGAAGGACGTTAAGAGTCAAGGCTTAGAAACCTAGGATCTCAGGTATGGAAGGGCACTTGAAGGATCTTCTTATCTGGCCAGCTGGCTGGTGCTCTAATCCTTTCTTCAGCATTTCCAGCAATGAATATTAAACCTTGTTTAAGCCCTAAGAGTGATGGGGAGCTCAAGGCTATGTCTCAAAGCTCCTTCCCTTCTTGGATTGCCAAGTTTGAAAATCCTCTTTTGGTACCCTTTACAAAAACAAGGGCACCCATCTGCACTCTTCACGTATTTGAGGGCAGCTACTATGTTCCACCAAAGCATTTATTCTCCAGGTGAAGCATCCCCATGTCTTCCTATTACACGGTGTAGGGGATTGGTTTGTTTTTGTCTGGCAAACGTGACTCAGCTCTGTATGGAAAACCTACAGAAGCGAAGTGGTGGGTAGGAGCCAGACCTTCAAACTGAGTTTTCCTGTGGGAATCAGGCCTAGAAAATGCATACAGATTATCATGGCTTGCTCTTGCTAAAACTCCATCACCCTGGTCTAAAACAACAAATGTGTATTGCCTATCTTCAAGGTAATATCCAAAGCCTGTATGAGTTTTCCCAAGGAGAAAGCTAATTAGCTCATCACCATTCCCCTCTGCATGTTATTTTCATTTTCTTGATTATACCTAAAATGTAAACAATAGTATTCTATGTAATAGGTAATAAATCTTTCTCTGATGTAAGACCCGAGGAAAACAATAAAAGCCTGTTTAGGCAAGGGTCGGGGCGCTCCCCTCTTGAGGGAGTGGTCGAGGCACCCATAGTCACTCTCCCCTTGAGAGAGCAGCCGTGCCGTTCCCTTTTTCTCCACAGGATTGTTGTCGCCTGTGCATTCATTCTCGTCGTCAGCCACAGGCAGACTCTGCTGGCCAGAGTCCGCCACAACACGGTTTTTCATCTTTTCATTATTAAGACCTCTTCTGCCTGAATAATATGGCATATTATCTATTACCTCTTTAAATATCGTGTCATGAATTAAAGGTAGGTTTTTGGACTTTGAAGGCAAATAAAGACAAGAGGCAAATATCAACATCTTAATTCTAGGCCAATATTTCTTGAACCATGTTCTCTAGAACACAGTTTCTAGGAGATGCTTCATGAAAAAAAAGTTATTGTAGCCAAGTAAGTTGGGAAAATATTACTTCCTTTATCCATATCCCTCTTCCCCCAGAGATTTGCTACTTATAATAGTATATTAGTGATTCTTCAACATGGTTGAAAATTGATTTTATGGCCTAATAATTTTGTCTAGCTTTGTTTACCCAATATTTCCAAAAATATTAGGCTGCAGAACCACCTTCCAATTATTTTTATCCAAAAATATCTATTAATATTTCACTAATATTTTGGAACTTTTATAAATTCTCTTTAGATACAGTACTTCAATCCTTGGGGGCTATAATCTCTTTTTGTTATTGACTACAGAACACTATAGATCATAGTGAACTTCACTGTCCACCTCAACTTTTAATTCCTTTGCACTTTGCTCTGCTAAGTCGTGTATTTTCTTATCTTCAGTTTTTTCTGTTAGGCGTTTTAGACCCAGCTGTTGGACTTTTCCTCTAACTCTACGGAATCACACGGTGCTAGAGCCCCTCCTTTCAACCTGTTAAAGTCTTTGTATCCAGAATTTACTACGTCCACCAGTGGATGAACCCGCCTCCTTTCACCCATGGCAGGCAGTCACCAGAGGTTTTACCATACCTCGTTATTAGGTGACGACCTTGAAAGTGATTTTGAAGGAGGGTCAGCCAATATTATTCCCATTTATAGAGAAATAAAAACTAGGTGGCCAACCCAGGCCCCACAGATGAATTTCTATGAACCGTGCCTCCCAGCACTGGAGCGTTTATGCAGTTCTCTGACACGCTGACTGTGGGCTGGGCCGTGCCTCACTGACCAGCAGAATGCAGCGAAGTGAGGCTGTGCTGGCTCTGCGCCTCAGCCTGGGAATGTTTGCTTTTGTGCTCTTGGAAACGCTAAGCCACAAGGGGTCTGGCTTAAGGGGCCTATTAAAGAGTCTATGAGGAATGACCCCGGAGAGGGCACTTGGAGGTGAGGAAGTTCTCAGATTGGAGAGAGAGAGAGAGAGAGACAAACCCTCAACCTATCCAGCGTCGTAACTGAGCTCTGCCTCCCAGTCACCTCTGCAAGATGCCATATGTCAATAAACTACCTTCGGTGTTGTAGCCCAGCTGAACTTCCAGGTGACCACAGCCCCAAATGACATCTCAGTTGGTTGTCAGACCA
The DNA here is from genome assembly GCF_014824575.4 of Sturnira hondurensis. NCBI lineage: Eukaryota > Metazoa > Chordata > Mammalia > Chiroptera > Phyllostomidae > Sturnira > Sturnira hondurensis. The sequence goes on along the minus strand of NW_028086146.1, from coordinate 591,696 downwards.
ACTGAGCCCCATTAACCCATAGACTCATGAGAGAACATGACATGGTCGTTGTTTTAAACTACTCTATTTTGAGATGTTTTTACCAGTGCAATACATAATCCAAGCAGACAGATGAGTACATAGTGTTATGGCAGTTGTCAGTTAACTGCCTCCCTACTTGAAGTTCACGTTTTATTGCCTGGTCTGTGAAGAACTAACTGGGCCCTTTAAATACTATTCTTCCTCCTTCTGGCGCGATGCTAAACTTTATCAGTAGAGGGCGCTAGAGAAACATTCCAAGAGGAGGCGTTCCGGGGGCTTTTCACTGTGTTCTGAGAGATCCACTTTCCACCCATTGCTAGATTCCGGTGGGAGACATCTTTCTCCAGGTTTGGCACCACGTGTCTTCTCTAGCTCTTGACTCAGGCAGTGATGGAGTGACTGTCAGTCCCAGAAGGTGCAGACCTGCACGCCAGCCTGGCTTGCTTCTCCCCATGTGCTCAACGGCCCCACAGTTAATACTGACTGTATATAACATTTGCTTAATTTGAGGAAGGAGGGTCAGCGTAGAGGTCACTGAATTTTATTTTATATTGTGTTTTATTGTTTGAACTGCTGGTTGGCAGCAATGAATAACTTATGATTTGGGCCTCAAACTGATCCAAAATTTCAGGGCTTTTGTTTGGTTTATAACTGACACATTTCAGTAGCTTTTTGTTTTTATGATTACATATAAGCTGTTGATTAGAGATCACACATAACCATCCGTATCCTACTGCTGATCATATATGAACATAATCCTTCCAACAGAAAGAATGTGAAGTGACACTTCCCAATGTTTCTGTCATTGAAAGGAGGAACAATTAGGGTAGCTAGGACCAGGGTCTTTTGCCCAATCTAAGTAGACCACAGTTTATAAGTTTGATATTTAATTGTCCGGGTTGAGCATGATTTGTTTTTGCCCTTTGAGTCATATCATTGAGCTGATTATAAATGTGACCGATGTCCTCCTGTCTAGGAAACAATGACACAATCACAATGCTAAATAATGATGTGAATGAGGCTGAATCGAAAAGTGTGCTGTGTGCAAAAATGCAAATTACGGCACATCTGATGCTTTATTCATCTGGGATGTAGCCTAATGCTACACCCAGAGAGTGAATGGAGCATATTAAACTGATTTGTCTCTGCAAATTTTAAAGTGTTTGACTAGATTTGTACACATCTAGAGTCATTAACCATGTCACTCTACCCAATTATAGAATTTTGCAAGGCATCTCGCTGTGAGAATAATTGAAAACAGTATCAACTATTTTGCTTTTCTAAAATCACTGTTATCTTCAGGTCAATAAAAATGTTTTCACATTTGCTAATTTATGTTTGTATTGATACATACACTAGTTGCTTATTGTCATGGAAATTGGTCATTGCATTAGAGGACTGATAGTCTGGGAAAGAACTTGTCTTTAGGGAATAAAAATGTGCCTGATCTGTCCATGTTTTAAGATTTTGAGGGGAGATCTGGGTTTGCCTAGACATGTAGAAGTTGATGCACCGTCTGGATCAAAAAAAGACTGTGACGTTCGTATTGATAAGGATTTGTCACTGGAAGTAACAGAAACTGACCTGGACTAGTCTAAAAACTCATCACAGAGGCTGGAGAATCAGGGTCCGAAATCAGGCACCATCCAATGCGAGCTATAGAAAGAATTTGCTCAAGGCCCTGCTGACGCTTCCAGTAACACCAACAGGTGCCATCGCCATTGTGGAACACCATCCACGGGAATGGGTCTACCTGCCCTTCACCTTCCGTTCCTGGGCATCTGATGGCCATCTTGTGGCATGTGCCCCAACCTCTTCAAGGGGCATGAAGTAGGAAGACTTCATCCTGAGTGTCCTTAGTGAGCATTGGGGTACCACTTCCCACTGTTACCACACAGGAGTATTCCTGAAAATTAAACGGGGGGTTAGATATGGGGGTCAGTCTGGATAAAGATAAAAACCAGTCATAGTACTCATCTCCACAGTGCTGGCAGGTCCCGACTCATAGGTCCCGTTACAGCTCTTCTCATGTCCTACAATGACACTTTTCTTCCTTACATCAAATGTCCTGCCTTGGTTCCTTCTTCCTGCTCAAGCTTGTCCTATTACTTTCACTTCAGCCCTGCTTTTCCACCAGTCATTTTATTTCCCTCACCACTACCATCTTCTTCCACTTTATGTTGTCCCACCTCCGGTCACAAGAGACACCCCTCACTGGTGTTTGAAGAAGGAAGAACCAGGATGGGAAGGGGGAGGCAGAAGGCCACCTGCAAAGGCAAATTCTTATTCTCCCAGGAGTGTTATATGTTCGATGCCCATGGTTAGAGACCCAGATGCATGCGCTCTACAAAGGGGCTGACAATGAGGTCTGTATATTGGTTCCCATATTTAAAGCTTTTGTAAAGCCTAAAGCCCATCAGCACCACCAACTCACATTTTTATATCTAATTGGTTTAAATACAACCCAAATAAGCATATTTTAGCACTCTAGAGCCTGCCTGCTTTGCCTTCCTCATGAAACTGCATGTAACAACTACTATCCATAAATAAGATCAAACCCATAGCTTCAGAAGACCCCAGAATGCTGCTGCCTTTTGGAGGTCTCCAACCTACAGACTCCCCACCTTGTTGCAGCATGACATTGCCTGAACACATAGCTCCTTCCCCAGTTTCCCTCTTTTCTGAGGCTTCCCCTTCTGGGTGGTGGCCCTGCACCACTATGTCTAGAAGGTCTCCGGCAGGAAGGGACATTCTCTCTCTTGCAGCCCAGTCCCTGAGCTGCCCGATAAGCAGCTTGTACAATGCTGCCATCTCATGGTCCTTGGCTTTCCCTTCAAAAGTCCGAAATTCTCAAACATGCCACAGCACCTTATCTTATCCATGGTTCAGAAGTTTTCCATGATTAGGACTAGGTTTCAATTATACAAAGGGCTTCTGTGAACTAATTTGGAAGCATAACTATCAGAAATAAGTAGAGTGAGGACTTCCAGTCAAGATGGTGGCATAAGTAAACATGGCTCACCTCCTTGCACGATGTCATCAAAATTGCAACTAAATTATAGAACAACCATCCCTAAGAACCACCAGAAATCGATTGAATAGAAGTCTAACAACTATGGGTTAAAGAAACCACACCCATTTGAACTGGTAGGAGGGGTGGAGATGAAGAACAGGCTGATCCCACGCCCAGGTGTGGTGGATAACAATTTGGAAGGGATATCTGGAGAATGAGGAGTCACAGCCCCATACCAGGTCCCCCAGCCCAGGGTTCCAATGACAGTAACATAAATCTCCATATATTCTGGTTCCAAATACCAATGGGAACAGAGTTTGTGGAAGAAACATCTGGAGTCCCAAGCAGTTCCTCTTAAAGAACCCACACGTGGCCTTACCTATTCATACCCGCACACCCTGAGCTCTAGCAGCTTGAAAGGAACCAGTGGCACGCAGGGAAGAAGTGAGGGGTCTGGCACTGAAGCACAGGCTAGGGGAGAGCTTTCTCCCAGACAGAAAAGCCATCGTCCCATTCCTGAACCTTCCCCCCCACAGAGCCTCAGACCTGGCCAGCAGGTGCCCATATCTGAGACTATTATCAACCTGGCTACATGGTTTGTCTCACCCTAGAGATGCCCTGAGACTGTGTCCCACCCAGTTTACAAGCCCATCTAAGCTGTTAACAGAGACTTTTCCATATAATGGCTGGTCTTGGCTCATGCTTCACAACTTCCTAAACCCTACCAAACAAGGAACAGCTGACCTCACTGAGCCCCCAGGCCCCATGCCTTTTGCTAATTGGCCCCAGCCCCAGCAGTAGAAGCAGCCAGCCTAGGTTCACAGCTTGGCTCTGTCTGGGGACCTCCAAGCCCAGCACAAGCAAACTGTAACTCAGTGGTTGTGGTGTAGACTTGTTTGCTAAATTTAAACTCCTTGCCTTATACGTTTTTAATGGAACATCATCTGGTTGTGTGGAAAAAAAAGGCTTTAAAATTTCTATAGAAATATTTTGCCCATTTTAAAACTGGTTATCTTTTTATTGTTGAATTGTAAGGGTTCTTTATATATTTTAGATATATGAAGATATAGATGTATAGATATATACATCTATATCTATATAGATGTATCTATACATTTATATATAGATAGATAAATATAATATAATATAAATATAATATAATTTATATATAGATAAATATTTATCTATCTATATATATCCATATCTCTATAGATTATATATTTATATATACCTATACATCTATAGGTATATATAAATACCTGTAGCTATTTTAGATATATGTCTGTTATGATTTGCAAATATTTTCTCCCATTCTGTGGGTTGTCTGCTCACAATTTTAATGGTGTCCTTTGAAGCATAAAAAAATAATTTTGATTAAGTACAATTTCTTTTTTTGAAATATTTTTTGATTTGATCTATTTACTTACTTTTGTTACCGAAGAAAGGGTCCGAGGGGGGGGGCAATACTTGGCCCACCGAGGGATGCCAAAAACTGCTACAGAAAACAGGGGCCCCTCCCAAGGACGATACACTAATATCTATAGGGCTCTTCTGTCCGCCGCCAATTGGAAACACATCTCTCAATGCCAGAGATTTGTGAAAAGGAAACAAAATGTTTATTTAATGCTATTCAGGCCTAATGCCTTCCTTAAAATATTAAAGTCTTTAAGGGTATACACCTACACACACACACACA